>NC_041392.1:337432616-337433928 GCF_002162155.2 Triticum dicoccoides | reverse complement strand
CCACCCCAGCTCCTCCCACTTGCACTACCAGACGCGCGCGACCCCCAGCTACGCGTAGGACCAATCCGCCGTCCAAATGGTCGCCTGTGGGCGAAACCCGACGCGCTCCGCCGCCACTGACCTCGCCGGCGACGAGCCGTCGGCCTAACCCCGGTCTAGTTAACCACTAATGACCCAGCTAACCCTCCCCAGAGCCACTGACGTATGGGCCCCACGCCTTAGTTAATCTTTATTATTTTCTGTTAAGTGTTAACCTAACCACCATGGGCCCACACGTCAGCTTTGACCGTGCTGACGTGTCTGTTGACCCGGCCCCACCTGTCATTGGCACTATCCAGCCCCAGTCACTGACCAGTGGACCCCACTGGTCAGGTTTGACCTGGACCCGCCTAGTTGACCTGCTGACATCAGCATGACCTAGTGCTGACGCAATAAATCATTTTCTGGATTTAAAAATAATCAGGAAATTCCAAAAAATGCCTAAAACTTCAATAAATCATAGAAATTCAACCGTAACTCCAAATTAAATAATTTATATATGAAAAATTATCAGAAAAATTCAAGGAATCCATTTGTATCATTTTCATGCATGTTAAAACAACTTATCACTACTGTTTAGGGCAAATGAAGTGAATGACATTTAAATAACCACATATGGAGTTTGAATTTGAATCTTGGATTCAAACCAACTTCATTTAATCTGGTTTTAGATGCATTAGCCCAAAACACATTCATTTTGCCATGTCATGATCATGCATCATATGGTGCATTGCATTGATTGTGTTCCCTTCTATGTTGCCGGTAATTGTCCCCTCGCGATAGACGTGATACCGATGATGTGATCGTTGACACTGATGAAGACTCAATGCTATCTTCAGAAGTGCCAGGCAAGCAAAACCCCCTTGTTCATTCCGATAAAATCCCACTCTCTCGCTCCTGCTCTCTTTTACTGCATTAGGACAACATCGATTCATCTGTTACTTGCTGCGGTAGCTGAACCCCTTTATCCTTTGCATGACCTGTCATTGCCACAGTAAATAGATGAAACCCACTAGCATGAGTAGGAGTTGTTTGAGCCCTGTTGTGCCTACTCATTCATGCTTGTTGTCATGCCTGCTACTGCTTAGAGTTGAGTCACGTCTGATTCATCGGGGATGAATCAGAGGCGTGTGAACATGTCCTACTGTGTGTGAGCTAAGTGTGTGAACACGATTTGGTAAAGGTAGCGGTGAGAGGCCATGTAGGAGTACATGGTGGGTTGTCTCATTGCAGCCGTCCTCAGGAACTGAGTTCTGTGTTTGTGATCCATGAT
>NC_041392.1:337413938-337431414 GCF_002162155.2 Triticum dicoccoides | reverse complement strand
TTGCTACTGCTCCGGAACACTTAGGCTGGCCGGCATGTGTCCTTCTTCGTTCCTGTGTCTGTCCCTTCGGGGAAATGTCACGCGATGAATACCGGAGTCCTGTTAGCCCGCTACAGCCCGGTTCACCGGAGTCCTGCTAGCCCAGTGCTACAGCCTGGATTCACTCGCTGATGACCGACACGTTCGATGCTGGGTCATGGATGCCTGTCCCTGTAAGTTTGTGCCACTTTGGGTTTACGACTAGCCATGTCAGCCCGGGCTCCTTATCATATGGATGCTAGCGACACTGTCATATACGTGTGCCAAAAGGCGCAAACGGTCCCGGGTAAAGGTAAGGCGACACCCGTGAGAATACCGTGCGTGAGGCCGCAAAGTGATATGAAGTGTTACATGCTAGATCTATGTGGCATTGAGTCGGGGTCCTGACAATGCCCTTGCTTGATTGAGTGAGTGATATGATATGATTGTGTTTGTCTCATGTGCATATGGGTAGTGCTTTCTCCTTAGACCTCATTCTATTATAATCTCTTCCCTCTAAACCCATCAGATGCCTCCGAGATGTGACCCCGGATTTGTCTTCCCATCGGAGCTCACTCAATTGATCCAGCAGCAGAATGCCTTGATGCAGTTGTCAGTTCAGAACCAAGGCAACAACAACAACAACCCTCCGCCACCACCTCCGGTTGACAACTTAGCCTGTTTTCTGAGGTTACAGCCGCCGGTGTTTTCCAGTAGCACTGAGCCCATAGTTGCAGATGACTGGCTACGCAGGATTGGAAGGGAGTTAACCACTGCGGGTTGCACAAATGCTAAGAAGGTGCGTTTTGTCGCACACCAATTAGATGGACCCGCAGCCGCATGGTGGGCGAATTACACAGCCACTTTTCCTATAGCAAATGCCACTTGGGAGCAGTTTCAGCAAGCTTTCCGCACAGCCCATGTCTCAACTGTAGCTATGAGCATGAAGAAGCGTGAATTTCGTAACTTACGCCAGGGAAATCGTACTGTAGCTTAGTACATGGATGAGTTTAGTAAGTTATCTCGCTATGCCCCATATGATGTGGCCACGGATGCCGCGAAGCAGGAGAAGTTTATGGAAGGGCTGAATGATGAGATAAGCATGCAGTTACTGGTGGCAACATTCAAAAACAACCAGGAGTTGGTAGATAAGGTTCTTATGATCGAAGGGAAGCAGCAGCAGATTGAGAGCCACAAGAGGAAGTATGGACAAGGGAAGTACAATACAGGAGCATCGCAGAAGCCTCGTTTTACCCCAAACTCGGGAGGATATACCCATAACCATGGAGGCGACACTCACAATGGAGGAAGTTGTGGCCCCAAGAATGGAAACGAGAATGGAGTAGGCAGCAATCAGAACCGCTCTAACCCAGCCACACCCTCCAAGAAGGACCAGAGTCACATCACCTGTTTCAAGTGCGGGAAGACTGGGCACTACGCCAATGATTTTCCAGAGTTGAAGAATGGCAATGGTAATGGAAGCTCGGGGAAGAAGCCCAACCCTTTCAACAGGGGACAAGTGAACCACGTGAACGTGGAGGAGGTTGAAGAGCAGCCAGATGCGGTTATCGGTAAGTTTTTGGTTAAGTCATTTACCGCTCTTGTTCTTTTTGATACTAGTGCATCGCATTCATACATTTCAAGGGGATTTATGGACAAGTTTAAGTTGCCCACCTTAGCCCTTAGGACACCCTTGCTAGTGAGCTCACCAGGTGCAGAGTATATGGCCAGCCGATGGTGCGACCGGTTACCCTTAACCATTGGCAGCCATGTTTTCCCCTCAGACCTAATAATTTTGGAATCCCAAGTATTGGATGTGATACTAGGGATGGATTGGTTATCGAAGTATGGAGGAAACATTGATTGCGCCAGTAGGTCAATTCTACTCACCACCCCGGAGGGAAAAAGGATTAAGTATGTATCTAGACATACTCCTAAGATTACTCATGTAAATTCTCTCACGGGATTTGTTCAGGAAGAAGTGCCTGTAGTGAAGGATTATCCGGATGTATTTCCAGAGGAATTACCAGGCATGCTGCCAGATCGTGATATTGAGTTTTTGATAGAGCTGTTGCCAGTCACCGGACCAATATCGAAGAGACCATACCGGATGCCCGCGAATGATCTAGAGGAGATTAAGAAGAAGATCAAGGAGTTATTGGAGAAAGGTTACATTCGACGAAGTTCATCACCATGGGGAGCCCAAGTGCTCTTGGTTGAGAAGAAGGATAAATCTCTGAGATTGGTTGTTGATTATCAGGCATTGAATGAAGTGACGATCAAGAGAAGTACCCACTACCGATGATCAATGATTTGTTTGACCAACTGCAAGGAGCTAAAGTGTTTTTGAAGATCGGCCTGCGATCAGGATATCACCCACTAAAAATCCGAGAACTGGATATACCTAAGACAACCTTCACCACAAGGTACGGGCTATATGAGTATAGGGTTATGTATTTGGATTGACTAATGCCCCTGCCTATTTCATGAGCATGATGAATAAGGTATTCATGGAGTTCTTGGATAAGTTCATTGTGGTGTTTATTGATGATATTCTGGTATACGCTAAAAATGAAGAGGAGCACAAGGAGCATCTGCGTTTAGTTCTCGAGAAGCTCAGTGAACATCAGTTATATGCCAAGTTCAGCAAATGTGAGTTCTGGTTGAAGGAAGTTGGATTCCTTGGACATGTTATATCAGGAGAAGGTATAGAAGTAGACCCCACCAAGGTTAAGTCAGTCAGTGAGTGGTTGGCACCCACCTCAGTGGGAGAGATCCACAGTTTTCTGGGACTCGCGGGATATTATCGGAGATTCATTGAGAATTTCTCTAAGATTGCGATGCCCATGACGGAGTTGTTGAAGAAGGACACTAAGTTCAAATGGACGGAAGAATGTGAGGCAAGTTTTCAGGAGTTGAAGAAACGTTTGACTACAGCCCCAGTGCTGATTCTGCCAGATATACACAAGGATTTCCATGTGTATTGCGATGCATCTCGCTTAGGACTTGGAGGTGTACTTATGCAAGATGGAAGAGTTGTTTTGTATGCCTCACGATAACTTCGATCGCATGAGTTGAATTATGCCATGCATGACTTGGAGTTAGCAGCTGTAGTGCATGCACTCAAGACCTGGAGAGACTTTCTTATTGGAAACCATTGTGATGTGTACACGGATCACAATTGTTTGAAGTACATTTTCACACAGAAGGAGTTAAATCTCAGGCAAAGGAGATGGTTGGAGCTCATAAAGGATTACAATATGAAGTTGCACTATCATCCAGGCAAGGCCAATGTCGTAGCAGACGCTTTGAGCCGGAAGAGTTATGCCAATACCTTAGTAATAGGAGGTTTGCCAAGGAGTTATGAGAAGATCTTAGGGAGCTTCGTTTGGAGATTGTACCTAGAGGTTTTGTTACAGCAATGGAAGTTCAGTCTACATTGTTGGGAAAGATTCGTGAAGCTCAGAAGGATGACAAGGAAATTGCTGAGATAAAGGAGAAGATGAGTGAAGGTAAGGCCAAAGGTTTTCGTGAGGATGAGCACGACACCTTGTGGTTTGAGGACCGAGTTTATGTGCCCAATAATGCAGAGATCGGGAAGTTGATATTTCAGGAAGCTCATGACTCGCCATACTCTATACACCCCGGAAACACCAAGATGTATTTGGATTTGAAGGAGCATTTCTGGTGGACTGGTATGAAGAAGGATATTGCCGAGTATGTAGCCGTATGTGATGTACGTCAGAGAGTGAAGGCAGAACATCAGAAGCCAGCAGGATTACTGCAGCCTATGCCAATACCCGAATGGAAGTGGGACAAGCTTAGCATGGATTTCATCACCGGATTACCCAGGACCCGATCAGGATATGACTCTATCTGGGTAGTAGTGGACCGCTTGACCAAAGTAGCTCACTTTATCCCATTAAAAACCACCTATACAAGTGCGAAGTTGGCCAAGATATATATGACCAGGATCGTATGTCTGCATGGAGTTCCGAAGACCATCGTATCTGATAGAGGAACCCAGTTTACTTCAAAGTTTTGGCATCAGCTGCACCAGACTTTGGGTACCAGGCTAGAGTTCAGTACAGCCTTTCATCCGCAAACAGATGGGTAGACCGAGAGAGTCAATAAGATTCTGGAAGACATGTTGAGAGCTTGTGCGCTAGACTATGGATCTAGTTGGGATGGCAACCTGCCCTACGCGGAGTTCTCATACAACAATAGTTACTAGGCCAATTTGAAGATGGCATCGTTCGAAGCCCGGTATGGACGAAGGTGCAGGACACCATTAATGTGGGATGAAGTTGGAGACCGTTAGTTGTTTGGACCAGATTTGATCAAAGAGTCAGAAGAGAAGGTTAAGCTGATTCGAGACAGACTGAAGGTAGCATAGTCCAAACAGAACAGCTATGAAGTCGGAGACAGAGCATATCTCTGTGTGTCACCGCTCCGAGGAGTTAAGCGATTTGGAGTTAAGGGGAAGTTAGCCCCGAGATTTGTAGGACCATATCATGTTTTGGAACGTATGGGAGAGGTATCCTAAAAATTGGAGTTACCCGAAGGACTGTCAGGAGTTCATGATGTGTTTCACGTTTCCCAGTTGAAGAAGTGTCGTGCAAAGATGGCTGATATCCCTCTAAGAGATACAGTGCCCCTGGAAGCAATTCAGTTGGATAGTGATCTGACCTATGAGGAGAAACCAGTCAAGATTCTCGAGTTTGCTAGCCGAGTTACCCGCAGCAAGGATATTAAGTTTTGCAAAGTCCAGTGGAGCCACCATACTGAGTATGAAGCCACCTAGGAGTGAGAGGATGATCTACGTAAAGACCACCCACACCTATTTTCTAGCTAACCCGAATCTCGAGGGCGAGATTCATCTTAAGGGGGTAGGTTTGTAACATCCCAAATTTTCAATTTGGAATGTTATACATAGGTCATTCATGCATATCATATCTTTACCGCATTTTGTTTCGCGAATCCTCGAAATTCTAAGCAACTCAAGGACCCGCGGAGAGAGTTGGGAATTTCGTTATTTTCATATTTGAGTTTTCTCAAATTTTGAAAAGAGGATCATTTGGTCTTAATTATTTTTCCTCTTCGAAAATATTTCTAATAAAAATATATGAGAGGAGATAATATGACTTCTCCAAAATAAATGAAATATTAGAGGGAAAATATTAAAATCAAATAAGTAATTTTATTTGGAATTTTGTGGCTATTTTATTTGAATTAGGAAAATTTGCATTTTTCAAAGTTGCATTTTAGGGCCAAGAAAATGTTCATTTGTTCTAAATATTCTAATTAGACGGTGAAAATTTGTTTTGGTATTTTTAGATTATTATTTTATTTTCTAGGATTTTTCTGGCGAATCTGTTTTGAAAAAAAAAAAGTTTCCCGCCCAAATGGGCCGAAGCCCAGCCGAGCAGGCCGGCCCGCCTAGCGTTGCCGCCTCTCCTCCCGTGCGCGAGATGGACTCACCGAAGTTCGCCTGCGCCATGCCGCCACACCGCCCCTTCCCCAAGTCGGCCTCGCCCCGAACCCCCTATAATACCCCGCCACCGCCGCCCCTCTCCGCCACCCACCACCACACCACCCGCAAGCCGCATGCCGCCTGCGCGGCCCGCCGCCGCAAGCCGTCGCCGCCTCCCGTCCCGCGCCGCCATCGCCCCTTGATGTCGCGCCGCCCCGCCAGAGCCTCGCCGGAGGTAGCAGACGATGATACGTCTCCAACATATCTACAATTTTTGATTGCTCCATGCTATATTATCTACTGTTTTGGACTATATTGGGCTTTATTTTCCACTTTTATATTATTTTTGGGACTAACCTATTAACCGGAGGCCCAGCCCAGAATTGATGTTTTTTGCCTATTTCAGTATTTCGGAGAAACAGAATATCAAACAGAGTCCAAACGGAATAAAACCTTCGGGAACGTGATTTTCTCACCGAACGTGATCCAGGAGACTTGGACCCTACTCCAAGGAGTCAAAGAGGCGGTCACGAGGGTGGGGGCGCCCCCCTGGGGCGCGCCCCCCTGCCTCGTGGGTCCGTCGGTGCTCCACCGACGTACTCCTTCCTTCTATATATACCTACGTACCCTCAAACGATCACAGAGGAGCCAAAAAAACCTAATTCCACCGCTGCAACTTTTTGTATCCACGAGATCCCATCTTGGGGCCTGTTCCAGAGCTCCGCCGGAGAGGGTCGTCATCACGGAGGGCTTCTACATCATCATAGCCTCTCCGATGAAGTGTGAGTAGTTTACCTCAGACCTTCGGGTCCATAGTTAGTAGCTAGATGGCTTCTTCTCTCTTTTTGGATCTCAATACAAAGTTCTCCCCCTCTCTTGTCGAGATCTATTCGATGTAATCTTCTTTTTGCGGTGTGTTTGTTGAGACCGATGAATTGTGGGTTTATGATCAAGTCTATCTGTGAATAATATTTGAATCTTCTCTGAATTCTTTTATGTATGATTGGTTATCTTTGCAAGACTCTTCGAATTATCCGTTTGGTTTGGCCAACTAGATTGGTAGTTCTTGCCATGGGAGAAGTGCTTAGCTTTGGGTTCGATCTTGCGGTGTCCTTTCCCAGTGACAGAAGGGGCAGCAAGGCACGTATTGTATCATTGCCATCGAGGATAACAAGATGGGGTTTATTTCATATTGCATGAATTTATCTCTCTACATCATGTCATCTTGCTTAAAGCGTTACTCTTTTTTAACTTAATACTCTAGATGCATGCTTGATAGCGGTCGATGAGTGGAGTAATAGTAGTAGATGCAGAATCGTTTCGGTCTACTTGTCACGGACGTGATGCCTATATACATGATCATGTCTAGATATTCTCATAATTATGCTCAATTCTGTCAATTGCTCAACAGTAATTTGTTCACCCACCGTAGAATACTTATGCTCTTGAGAGAAGCCACTAGTGAAACCTATGGCCCCCGGGTCTATTCTCATCATATCAATCTCCATCACTTTAATCTTGCTTTGCTTTTTACTTTGCCTTTTACTTTTCACTTTGCATCTCTATACCAAAAATACCAAAAATATTATATCTATCAGATCTCACTCTCCTAAGTGACCGTGAAGGGATTGACAACCACTAATCGCATTAGTTGCGAGTAGCTATCATTTTGTGGAGGTACGAGGGACTTGAGCGTGGCCTCCTACTGGATCAATACCTTGGTTCTCAAAAACTGAGGGAAATACTTACGCTACTTTGCTGCATCATCCTTTCCTCTTCGGGGAAATCCAACGCAAGCTCAAGAGGTAGCAAGAAGAATTTCTGGCGCCGTTGCCGGGGAGTCTACGCAAAAAGTCAACACACCAAGTACCCATCACAATCCCTATCTCTCGCATTACATTATTTGCCCTTTGCCTCTCATTTTCCTCTCCCCCACTTCACCCTTGTCGTTTTATTCGCCCTCTCTCTCTATCCTCTCTCTCTTTTTCTATTTGCCCGCTTACCTTTTTGTTTGCTTGTGTGTTGGATTGCTTGTTTGTCGCGATGGCTCAACCGAGATTTGGTGATCTTCACCTTAAAAGGTTAGAGGAGATCGAAACCAACGTTAGGAAGTTTATGGTTTTGCAATTTGAGCATAATAATTTCTTTAGAAATGAGCTTAAGGAACAAAAAAGTTTTATGAGTTATATGAATAAAGAGCTTGATGATATGTCTAAAGAATTTGATGGTATAAGATCCCAAATTGCTCGTCTTGAAAAGATGACTGCTGAAATTTCGGATATGCAAGCCACCTTAGTTAATAAGATGGCCGCTAAACCGAATTCCTATGAAAATCAAGATGAAGATCTAAAAGTTATTGATGTGTCTCCTATTAAATCTTTGTTTTGCAATATGAATCTTGATAAACTGAATATGATCTCCCTTTACCTAGAAGGCGTTCTAAAAATTCGGAGTATTTAGATCTTTATGATGAAATTGATGAAAGTGGGATTGAAAGAAATAAAAATCTAATGTTGCTAAACCCACTATATTGGATTTCAAGGAATTTAATTATGAAACTTGCTCTTTAATTGATTGTATTTCCTTGTTGCAATCCGTGCTAAATTCTCCACATGCTTATAGTCAAAAGAAAGCCTTCACCGAACATATTGTTGATTCCTTGATGCAATCTTATGAAGAAAAACTTGAGTTGAAAGTTTTTATCCCTATAAAACTCTATGATGAATGGGAACCAACTATTAAAATTAAAATTAAAGATCATGAGTTTTATGCTTTGTGTGATTTGGGTGCTAGTGTCTCCACTATCCCCAAAACTTTGTGTGATTTGCTAGATTTCTGCAATTTTGATGATTGCTCTCTAAACTTGCATCTTGCGGATTCTACTATTAAGAAACCTATGGGAAGGATTAATGATTTTACTATTGTTGCAAATAGAAATTATGTGCCCGTAGATTTCATTGTTCTTGATATAGATTGCAATCCTTTTTTCCCTATTATTCTTGGTAGACCTTTCCTTAGAACGGTTGGTGCGATTATTGATATGAAGGAAGGGAATATTAGATTTCAATTTCCATTAAAAAGGGCATGGAACACTTTCCAAGAAAGAAAATAAAATTGACATATGAAACTATCATGAGAGCCACTTATGGATTGCCTACCAAGGATGGCAATACCTAGATCTACCCTCGCTTTTATGCCTAGCTAGGGGCGTTAAACGATAGCGCTTGTTGGGAGGCAACCCAATTTTATTTTTATTCCTTGCTTTTTGATCCTGTTTAGTAATAAATAATTTATTTAGCCTCTGTGTTGGTTGTGTTTTTTGTGTTTAATTAGTGTTTGTGCCAAGTAGAACCGTTGGGAAGACTTGGGGAAAGTCTTGTTGAACTTGCTGTAAAAAACAGAAACTTTAGCGCTCACGAGAACTGCTGTCATTTTTATTGGAGAGAGATATTTAGTTAATTCTTTTTGAAAATGATTAATAGATAAGTTCCTCACGTCCAGCAATTTATTTTATAATTTTTGGGCTTCCAGATATTGCGCTAGCTACAGATTACTACAGACTGTTCTGTTTTTGACAGATTCTGTTTTTCATGTGTTGGTTGCTTATTTTGATGAATCTATGGTTAGTAAACTAGTTTATAATCCATATAGAAGTTGGAATACAGTAGGTTTAACACCAATATAAATAAAGAATGAGTTCATTACAGTACCTTGAAGTGGTTTTTTGTTTTCTTTCACTAACGGAGCTCACGAGTTTTCTACTTTAAGTTTTATGTTGTGAAGTTTTCAAGTTTTGGGTGAATTCTTTTGATAGATTGTGGAACAAGGAGTGGCAAGATCCTAAGCTTGGGGATTCCCATGGCACCCCCAAGATAATCCAAGGACACCAAAAAGTCAAAGCTTGTGGATGCCCCGGAAGGCATCCCCTCTTTCGTCCACTTCCATCGGTAATTTACTTGGAGCTATATTTCTATTCACCAACATGATATGTGTTTTGCTTGGAGCGTCTTGTATTATTTTTGTCTTTGTGTTTTAGTATGCCACAATCATCCTTGCTTTACACACCTTTTGAGAGATCCATACATGAATTAGAATTTGATAGAATACTTTATGTGCTTCACTTATATCTTTTGAGCTAAGTAGTTTTGCTCTATGTGCTTCACTTATGTCTTTTGAGCGTTATAATTTTGCTCTATGTGCTTCACTTAGATTTTTTAGAGCACGGTGGTGGATTTATTTTAAAGAAACTATCGATCTCTCATGCTTCACTTAAATTATTTTGAGAGTCTCTTAATAGCATGGTAATTTGCTTAATAATAACATGCTTGGTATTCAAGATTTGTGAAACTTTCTTTTGAGTGTGTTGAATACTAAGAAAAGTGGGATGCTTGATAATTGTTTTGATATATGGAGGTAGTAATATCAAAGTCATGCTAGTAGAGTAATTGTGAATTTGAGAAGTGCTTGAGTTAATGTTTGTAAGTCACGTAGCATGCATGTATGTTAAACGTTATGCAACAAATTTGAAACATGAGGTGTTATTTGATTGTCCTCCTTATGAGTGGCGGTCTGGGACGAGCGATGGTCTTTTCCTACCAATCTATCCCCCTAGGAGCATGCACGTAGTGTCGAGGTTTTTGATGAGTTATAGATTTTTGCAATAAGTATGTGAGTTCTTTATGACTAATGTTGAGTCCATGGATTATACGCACTCTCACCCTTCCATCATTGCTAGCCTCTACGGTACCGTGCATTGGCCTTTCTCACATCGAGAGTTGGTGCAAACTTCGCCGGTTCATCCAAACCCCGTGATATGATACGCTCTTTCACACATAAACCTCCTTATATCTTCCTCAAAACAGCCACCATACCTACCTATTATGGCATTTCCATAGCCATTCCGAGATATATTGCCATGCAACTTTCCACCATCTAGTTTATCATGACACATCCATCATTGTCATATTGCTTAGCATGATCATTTAGTTGACATAGTATTTGTGCAAAGCCACCGTTCATAATTTTTTCATACTTGTCACTCTTGATTCATTACATATCCCGGTACACCGCCGGAGGCATCCATATAGAGTCATACTTTGTTCTAGTATCGAGTTGTAATATTTGAGTTGTAAATAAATAAAAGTATGATGATCATCATTTAATAGAGCATTGTCCAAAAAAAAGAGAAAGGCCAAAGAAAAAAAGAAGGCCCAAAAAAAGAGAAAATAAAAAGGGGCAATGCTACTATTCCTTTTTCCACACTTGTGCTTCAAAGTAGCACCATGTTCTTCATATAGAGAGTCTCTTAAGTTATCACTTTCATATACTAGCGGGAATTTTCATTATAGAACTTGGCTTGTATATTCCAACAATGGGCCTCCTCAAGTGCCTTAGGTCTTTGTGAGCAAGCAAGTTGGATGCACACCCACTTAGTTTCTTTTATTGAGCTTTCATACATTTATAGCTCTGGTGCATCCGTTGCATGGCAATCCTTACTCCTTGCATTAACATCAATTGATGGGCATCTCCATAGCCCATTGATTAGACTCGTTGATGTAAGACTTTCTCCTTTTTTGTCTTCTCCACATAACCCCCATCATTATATTCTATTCCACCCATAGTGCTATATCCATGGCTCACGCTCATGTATTGCGTGAAAGTTTATGAGTTTAAAATTATTAAGGTATGAAACAATTGCTTGGCTTGTCATCGGGGTTCTGCATGATGAGAGCATTCTTGTGTGACGAAAATGGAGCATGACTAAACTATATGATTTTGTAGGGATGAACTTTCTTTGGCCATGTTACTTCAAGAAAACATAATTGCTTTGTTGGTTTGTTTGAAGTATTATTAGTCTTTATGTCAATATGAACTTTTGTCTTGAATCTTCCTAATCTGAATATTCATACCACAATTAAGAGGATTTGCATTTAAATTATGCCAAGTAGCACTCCGCATCAAAAATTCCCTTTTTATCATTTATCTACTCGAGGACGAGCAGGAATTAAGCTTGGGGATGCCTGATACGTCTCCAACATATCTATAATTTTTGATTGCTCCATGCTATATTATCTACTGTTTTGGACTATATTGGGCTTTATTTTCCACTTTTATATTATTTTTGGGACTAACCTATTAACCGGAGGCCCAGCCCAGAATTGTTGTTTTTTGCCCATTTCAGTATTTCGGAGAAACAGAATATCAAACGGAATAAAACCTTCGAGAGCGTGATTTTATCACCGAACGTGATCCAGGAGACTTGGACCCTACTCCAAGGAGTCAAAGAGGCGGTCACGAGGGTGGGTGGCCCCCCCCAGGGCGCGCCCCCTGCCTCGTGGGCCCCTCGGTGCTCCACTGACGTACTCCTTCCTCCTATATATACCTACGTACCCCCAAACGATCAGAGAGGAGCCAAAAAAACCTAATTCCACCGCCGCAACTTTCTGTATCCATGAGATCCCATCTTGGTGCCTGTTCTGGAGCTCCGCCAAAGAGGGACGTCATCACGGAGGGCTTCTACATCATCATAGCCTCTCCGATGAAGTGTGAGTAGTTTACCTCAGACCTTCGGGTCCATAGTTAGTAGCTAAATGGCTTCTTCTCTCTTTTTGGATCTCAATACAAAGTTCTCCCCCTCTCTCGTGGAGATCTATTCGATGTAATCTTCTTTTTGCGGTGTGTTTGTTGAGATCGATGAATTATGGGTTTATGATCAAGTCTATCTGTGAATAATATTTGAATCTTCTCTGAATTCTTTTATGTATGATTGGTTATCTTTGCAAGTCTCTTCGAATTATCCGTTTGGTTTGGCCAACTAGATTGGTAGTTCTTGCCATGGGATAAGTGCTTAGCTTTGGGTTCGATCTTGCGGTGTCCTTTCCCAGTGACAGAAGGGGCAGCAAGGCACGTATTGTATCATTGCCATCGGGGATAACAAGATGGGGTTTATTTCATATTGCATGAATTTATCTCTCTACATCATGTCATCTTGCTTAAAGCGTTACTCTATTTTTAACTTAATACTCTAGATGCATGCTGGATAGATGCAGGGCGAAGAGTGGGGTAATAGTAGTAGATGCAGAATTGTTTCGGTCTACTTGTCACGGACGTGATGCCTATATACATGATCATGCCTAGATATTTTCATAACTATACTCAATTCTGTCAATTGCTCAACAGTAATTTGTTCAACCATCGTAGAATACTTATGCTCTTGAGAGAAGACACTAGTGAAACCTATGGCCCCCGGGTCTATTCTCATCATATCAATCTCCATCACTTTAATCTTGCTTTGCTTTTTACTTTGCCTTTTACTTTTCACTTTGCATCTCTATACCAAAAATACCAAAAATATTATATCTATCAGATCTCACACTCGTAAGTGACCGTGAAGGGATTGACAACCCCAAATCGCGTTGGTTGCAAGTAGCTATCGTTTTTTACAGGTACGAGGGACTTGAGCATGGCCTCCTACTGGATTGATACCTTGGTTCTCAAAAAGTGAGGGAAATACTTACGCTACTTTGCTGCATCATCCTTTCCTCTTCGAGGAAATCCAAGGAAAGCTCAAGAGGTAGCAGACGCCGCCGCCGTTCGTTTTTTCTTTTCGGTTAACCGTTTAGGTTTTTAGAAACCCTAGATCTCTGTTTTTTTAGAACGATTTGGTTCGGTTTTCCCCCGGTTTAGTTAAATAGCGGACGCTCGTCCGTACGTTCGTTATAACGAACATTGTTCGTCAGTTAGTCGCAGACAATGAACGTTCGTTCGTTACCCTGTTTGTCTCGTTTTATTTTCCTGGGTTTTTCGTGATTATTTTCGATCGCGATTTCTGCCCTAATCTTCGTTTTAGTTTATGTTTTCGCTCATTTATCCAAATCGAGTGAAACAAGCGCCTAGATCTTCGTCTCGAAGCCCTCTTTCTATTTAACTAACTTGAACAAGATTTTGGTACTGTAAAATTTGACTTTAGTCCAGATTAGTAATCGGATCTTGTTTCTTTCGTAGTTTGAGTTTCGTTGCTCCGTTTGATTTGATTCTTTTTGCAAACCGGAGTTCTTCAGTTGAACTTTCTGGTTAGATCTTCTTGTTCGAAGTTTTCCCCTTGCATCTTTGCTTGATTTCTTATGTATGCTATTGTTTGTTTGCGATAGAATTCCTGGAGTGTGAAGCGTGCTACTACAAGTCTTTAGGATTTGTAGATCGTCAGCAAGGCAAGTAACACATCGATCATACTTTTTCATACCCAGTTTTTATGCATTAGTTTCATCCCTCACACATTGCATGAGTAGGATCTCTTAACATGTGGGTCTGGGAAGTAGATGATGGGGTAGAACCTATTATCATGTTTATTATCAAACCCTCGGGAGTTACTTCTACGTTATGCTTATATTGCCATGCTATGCTTGTAGACGTGGATTGGGTTTGAGAGTATCCATGACAGATGTGAGTTGTTAATTAATGGTTCAACTTAAGGTGGCAACTTTAATACACATCTAGGTGGATTGTTGGTTTGGGCACCTGGGGCTATACCAGTGTTGTCCTAGGAGATCCCGGGGTTATACCGTGTGATCCTCCTATGGTCCGCCACCCAGGCTGACATAAGATTATTCATGTTTGAAACTTCCGTGTGCAGCCACAAGCTATTATGGGCTCTAGCATAGTTGAGTGGGTTGCATGACCTCTTCCAGTGGTAGGCTAGCAGATGTAGGGGATGTAGGTTGGTACAGTCTACCCGGGGTTAGAGTTAATGCTTCTGAAAGACTGTGTCTCAGTCATCCGTTTCTCAAACACCATGTAGTGCGAGAAATCCAATGGAGGAGATCGAGTCTTGTGGGGAAAAGTGTGCAAACCTCTGCAGAGTGTACAAACTAATCATGGTTAGCAGTGTCCTCGGTCATGGACATCTTGAGTATATGGTTCTTGAATTATCCTATGGATCTCATCACTTTAAATTAATTTGTTGGGTTGATAATTACCTTTAATTGGGATTGAGATGGGGGTACCATTCTCAATGTTGTTTCAACTACCATAATAGTTAAATAAAATATATTCCTTTGTTGTAGGGAAAAATTGGCTTTTCGCAAAAACATTGTAACTATAGAGCCTCCACCAACCATATATGCATGTAGTGATAGCATTTATCGGTTCTTTGCTCTACTGTGTTACTATGCCAGCATATTCCATGTGCTAACCCGTTTTTGAGCTGCAACGTATTATGTTACAGACATTTCAGACGACAAGTAAGATGCCATAGGTCGGTTGTCGTGCACTCAGCTATGCCGTTGGAGTTGATGAACTCACTTTATCTTCCAAGTCTTTCGCTGTTATCGTATTTAGATGGCCTTAAGCCATACTTATTGTAATAAGTTCTCTTTTGAGACATTCGATGTAATAATTGTGTGATTGCTACTTTGTTATAAATCCTTCGAGTATTGTGTGTGTCAGCCTTACCGATCCAGGGATGACACTGAAGCACAAAGATTTGACCGTCTGAGGTCGGGTCGCTACATGCTGTCGAACTGCTAAAACATTTTAGTATGGGTTAGATACAGTTCCAAACTAGTACCTGAAAATCCCGTCCCCAAATACGCATGTAAAGCTTCAGAGTTGGAAGTAATCTAAATAGAGCCATCTCAAAACATTGAACTTATACATAAATGCAGGAACAAAACAGGTGCAAGCAATTTTTATAACAATTGAACTTGTAGTAAACTATTCTATAACAAAAACTAAACTATTTTTTTGCAACGATACATGGACTCCAGGGGCATCAATACATGTACTTCTCCACATAATAGCTCTCCCTAGTGAACTATGATAAGCCCAAATATAAATGGGAGCACGAATGGCACCCATCTATGGTATCTCAATAAACACAAATTCTCCTATTTAGAGGATCAGACAGCTCACGTCTCGGAAAAATAACACAGGGAGCACACACCATGCATGCCCGCACAACATCAGACCTAATTCCTGAACTTGCAAGACAATAGCAGCAGTCAATATTTTTATTACCTTCTTTGTAGCGGTAGATTCAAGCACACTGGGTAATAGCTAGCAGCTAAACATGAGGTGCACCAACAGCTAGTAGCAGTAGGTCGAGGTCGTCCTGGATGCGGTTGGAAACAAGAAGCAGACGAAGGTCGAGGTCGTCCTGGTTTCAAACATATCACACAACCAAGTACTGATCAAAATCAATCATTATTCATATCTCCAAATCCTATGCAAAAAATTAGAAGCTACCGTGTCAACAATCTATGTTGATTTACTCCAAAACACAAAAATGTGAAGAGAATATCCATCGCACACTTTCAGCATGCATGGTATCACTGACCTCCTCAAGATGATGACCTTGTCCCGCTACAACAACTTACCGATTGTTAAAATATCAGCTGAATGTTACATTGCTGAGAGGTTTATGCTTCAAGGTCAATAAACATTTTCCTAATTAACAGAATGAGAAAAGAAACTATAAATGAGCTTCATACTATGAACGAATGAGCACACAAATATTCTCTCCGCTATAGACTTAAAGAGACATTAGTACTAGAATGACTGGAGTAGAACTTTAGATTTGTAGCAGCACACGCACCAAACTTACTGATTTTTCTTGAACTTATTTTAGGCGATTGAATCAGTACTAGAATGACTGGACAAATAGTTCAGATCTGTAGCAGGACACACAATAGACTTATAGAATTTTATAGAATCAAAACAAACTTACAGAATTTTGAAAACTGAACTAACGATTTTTTTGCACATGCACCCAACAAATTCCACTTCTTCAACAACAAATCTTCTCCCACAGTCCTGGATCTTTTGTACAACACTTGGAAACTGAAGCTACCCCTCCAGCCATTCACAGAACGAAGAAGACGACATATGCATCAGTTTTCTCCGTTACATGGCCCTACATACAATAACTAAAACATATGCATTATTATAAAATTCACAAAATGTGCTTCTATTTTTTGTTTAACAAACTGCTGAATTTTTTTCTACCGAATTGCTACTGCAGCGTGCATAGATATACTTGAATTATTTTCCATCAACTAACTGATTTCACTATTTTATATTGAATTGCGACAAATCTTTTTTTGCTAGCAAAACTTGAACTGAAAAAGACTACAAAGGTGTACGCATATATAGCAAATGCTATGAAATGCATTTTTGTCTACTTCATAACCCATGATGAGTATCCAGTTGTTCCCCCGAATTATTCATAACTAACAACACACATCATAGCACTCTGTCTATATATCCCTATCTCCTTGTCTCATCTTCAGTTTGGTACATATTTCCTAAACTTACTAATTAGTATCAGATGTTCTGACACCGGCACACAATGTCACATCCCTAGCTTCTGGTGCTGTCTGGTGTGTGCATCATGTTTAAATTCAAATGAAATTTGAATTGAGGAATTTTCAAAAGCCTCAGGAAACCTCTAAAAATAACCAACATTTAAATCTTCTCAAATGTGTCCAAGAAAATGTTCCTGTTATTCCATGGAAATATTGGTAAGAGGTAAAATTTAAACCAATATTTTTGGAGTCACGGAGATAATTATTTTGGCCATTTGAATTAATCCAATAACTATTTGCTTTGGATTTATATTTAATATATATTAAATATGACTCCAATAATTCTGGAAGTTTGTGAGTGGCTTTGTATATATTTTAGCAAGCCACATAAAAATCTACAGAATTTATTTAAATGATTTAGTTGCTAAACTAAATCAAAACAAACTACAGATAATAAAAAAAGTAAAAGAGAGAGAGCAGAAGGACTTACCTGGCGCCACTTGCCTGGCCCAACACTGTGCAGCCAGCAGCGGCCCAGCCCACCTTCCCCCCTTGTCCTCTTCCTCCTCTGCCAGGAGGACGAACAGAGGCGAGGCATGGCGCGCGCCGACGCTGCCTCGGCCACCTCCTGCTTACCTGCTCGCCACTGGAGGCACCCGAGGGAGCCACGCACTCCCCCTCGCCC
>NC_041392.1:337383564-337413626 GCF_002162155.2 Triticum dicoccoides | reverse complement strand
CCCTCTCCCTCTTCGTTCTTCGCCCGAACAGAGAGCCGCCGCCGTCATTCGCTGCCACCACGCCCACCATGCTCCTCTCGCCTCCCCGTGTAGTCTGCAAACTCCGCCACCGCCTGTTACGTCGCCTCGAGCAAGCCCCGAGCGCTCGGACGCCCCAATTCGACCGCATCGACTCGTCTTCAAGCTCCGGTCGCCGGAGATCGCCGTCGCTGTCCCGTCGCCCCAGGTCTTCCCCGAGCACGCCGACCGTCTCATCGTGATCTCTGTGAGCCCCTGCTTCGTTTCCCCCTAACCCCATGTCCGATTTCGAGCTCCAGCCGCTCCCTCCACCGGAGCCGAGACGCTCCGTCGCACGGGCTCGTCGCCGGTGAAGCTCCGGTGACCTTTTGGTCCCATGCATGCGTCCGTTGCACTCGTTGCGTCCCGTAGAGTAAAACTAGCGCGACAACCGTCTTGTTTGCACACCGCAGCGCCGGTCCCGCGAACCCCCGAGCTCCGGCCGCCGCCGGGGTCGATGCCGCGCTCAACTCCGGCCACCCCACGCCCTCTCGTGGGTCCCCCTAGATGCGCGGGAGCACGGGCTCACTCCTGGTGCCCTCAGCGCGACCAGCCGCGGGCCGTAGCGCCGTCCCGAGCAACTCCGGCGAGGTCTCGCCGTCGCCGTGGTCGCCGGCGTCACTTGCTGACGTGGCTGGCTTAGTTAGCCACTAATCACCGCACCGTGTCACTGACACTGGGCCCCACGCCTTAATTAATCCTAGTTTATTTTCTGTTTAGTTTAACTAACCACATGGGCCCCACCCGTCAGCTTTGACCACGCTGACATGGACATTGACCGACCCCACACGTCAGTATTGACCTGCTGACGTGTCTGTTGACCGGCCCCACCTGCCATTGACACTAAGCACCCCCAGTCACTGACCAGTGGACCCCACTGGTCAGGTTTGACCAGCAGTAGCATCTGTTGACCTGCTGACGTCATAGTGACGCAATAAGTATTTTCTGGATTTATTAATATTCAGGAAATTCCAGAAAATGCCTAAAACTTCTAAAAATCATAGAAATTCAACCGTAACTCCAAATTAAATAAATTATATATGAAAAATTATCAGAAAAATTCAAGGAATCCATCTGTACCATTTTCATGCATGTTAGAACAACTTATAGGTGCTGTTTAGCACAAATCAATTAAATGGCATTTGAATAATCACATATGGAGTTTGAATTTGAATCTTGTATTCAAACCAACTTCATTTAATCTGTTGCTAGTTGCATTAGCCCAAAACACATTCATTTTGCCATGTCATGATCATGCATCATATTGTGCATTGCATTGATTGTGTTCTTCTTTGTTGCCGGTATTTGTCCCCTCTCGATAGACGTGATACCGATGATGTGATCGTTGACACTGATGAAGACTCAATGTTATCTTCAGAAGTGCCAGGCAAGCAAAACCCCCTTGTTCATTTCGATACAATCCCACTCTCTCGCTCCTGCTCTCTTTTACTGCATTAGGACAACAACGATTCATCTGTTACCTGCTGCGGTAGCTGAACCCCTTTATCCTTTGCATGACCTGTCATTGCCACAGTAAATAGATGAAACCCACTAGCATGAGTAGGAGTTGTTTGAGCCCTGTTGTGCCTACTCATTCATGCTTGTTGTCATGCCTGCTACTGCTTAGAGTTGAGTCAGGACTGATTCATCGGGGATGAATCAGAGGTGTGTGAACATGTCCTACTGTGTGTGAGCTAAGTGTGTGAACACGATTTGGTAAAGGTAGCGGTGAGAGGCCATGTAGGAGTACATGGTGGGTTGTCTCATTGCAGCCGTCCTCAGGAACTGAGTTCTGTGTTTGTGATCCATGATTCAGCTACTACCACGCATTGGGCCCGAAACCAATGGACCCTCTCGGCTTCTTGATCACCCTTGTCCTCTGTCCAGGAGTTGCAAGTAGTTTCTGGTATTTGTAGTATGCTGGAGGCCGTGCGCAGCGCTGACCGTAGGGGTGGGCTGTGATGCGGTAGGCACGTGGCCGGGTAAACCGGGCGCCCGTTTGGTGTCACGGAACCCTGTTCACATCGTTTGGGGCTGTGAGCGAAACTCCGGCCGGATCTCCTCATGGATGGAACCCGAATAGGCGATAAACCTGGACTAGAGACTTGAGTGTTTAGGCAGGCCGTGGCCGACACCCACGTTGGGCTTCCGCTTGAAGGTTGCCGAGTACATGTCGTGTAAACGGCGGTAAGTGGTGGGAGCGTGTGTGAAGAAGTACACCCCTGCAGGGTTAACATCATCTATTTGAATAGCCGTGTCCGCGGAAAAGGACTTCTGGGTTGCTTATATCAGTTCATAGACAAGTGAAAGTGGATACTCTAAAATACGCAAGATAAGCGTGAGTGCTATGGATGGCGTTCTCGTAGGGAGACGGGAGCGGATCCATAGTGGTGTATTGATATGGTGAATATGTGGACTCGTGTGCGCCACCTCAAAAGAGTCGCTTGCAGTCGTAGTTTAGGATAGCCGCCGAGTCAAAGCTGGCTTGCTGCAGTTAAACCCCACCATCCCTTTGTTGATAATGATGCATATGTAGTTAGTTCTGATGTAAGTCTTGTTGGGTACATTTGTACTCACGTTTGCCTATTTTATGTTTTGCAGAGAGACTTCGGTCTCACTAGTAGTTCGCGTGGTCTTCGACGTTTAGCTTGTTACCTCAGCTACGATCTTGTGCCCTCGGCAGGATCTGATAGATAGTCAGGCTTCTCAGCCTTTTTCATTTATAGATGTCTGTTCCCAGACATGATAGCTTCCGCTTGTGCTTTGATTTGTATGCTCTGAATGTTGGGTCATGAGACCCATGTTTGTAATATCTCGCTCCTCGGAGCCTATTGGATAAAATACTTGAGTCGTAGAGTCATGTTGTGATGCCATGTTGTATTTGCACATATCGAGCATATTGTGTGTATGTTATTGAAATGCTTGGTATGTGTGGGATCTGACCATCTAGTTGTTTATCTTTAGTAGCCTCTCTTACCGGGAAATGTCTCCTAGTGTTTCCATTGAGCCTTGGTAGCTTGCTACTGCTCCGGAACACTTAGGCTGGCCGGCATGTGTCCTTCTTCGTTCCTGTGTCTGTCCCTTCGGGGAAATGTCACGCGATGAATACCGGAGTCCTGTTAGCCCGCTACAGCCCGGTTCACCGGAGTCCTGCTAGCCCAGTGCTACAGCCTGGATTCACTCGCTGATGACCGACACGTTCGATGCTGGGTCATGGATGCATGTCCCTGTAAGTCTGTGCCACTTTGGGTTTACGACTAGCCATGTCAGCCCGGGCTCCTTATCATATGGATGCTAGCGACACTGTCATATACGTGTGCCAAAAGGCGCAAACGGTCCCGGGTAAAGGTAAGGCGACACCCGTGGGAATACCGTGCGTGAGGCCGCAAAGTGATATGAGGTGTTACATGCTAGGTCGATGTGGCATTGAGTCGGGGTCCTGACAGCGTTGGTATCAGAGCTTGACTGCCTGTAGGATTACCAAGCCAAACTGGTCGATGTTGAGTCTAGAAATTCTTTAGTTATATGTAGGGGAATTGATTGTGGGATGGAACGTAAGGCTCTTTTTACTCCTTATACCTTATGCCTTCTGATCTGAGTCATCTTATCTTTCCTGCGGGGTTAAGGAACTAGGCTTTCTCCTCTTTCTATTAGGATCACGTGTTACTATCAGTGGACTTATAAGATTGTTGGATTTAAGTTTCAGTTCAGTTCCTACTACTTCTGTATGTTAACTGTTGATCTCGAGACCTTGATATTGTGCTTCTGAGTGGTTATGCCACCATTTATGTGAATGTCTCAAATTTTTTCTGAGCATTTACAGCCGTTATGCTGTCCGAGTCATTCCAGGTTTCTAAATAGTCTGATGCATTTGCAAAATCCTTTTCCTCTGGTTTCGATGCTCCTTTATGCCAGCTCAATCACACTAATTGTTGAGTTGAGGTATTCTATTGCCTTGACATTATGTTGGAGTTACTATTATGGCCCTAGGTGTTTAGGGAGTCACCTAGTAATCTAGCAATGTTTTGTGATCCCAGTGTGATGATTCTGGCTTTTATTCTCGAAAGCATCCCGTGATGCCACTTAGTAGTAGGTATTCTACTCCTTGGGCTTTGAACCCGAGATTCACTCTACTTACCTCATGTTGATAGTGTTTGCTAGTTCCTTTAGGATATTAGTAACTTTGCGATAGTCCCCGAGGTCCGTGGTACATCCTTCTTCCAATTACCATGAACCATTCTTGGCAGGAGTTCTTCTGAACCAAAAGATGACAACAAGAGTGCTGTCGATGAGTTCTCCATGCTATATTGTGGCTCTGCCAGTTCTACCTTTCTGCATGGGTTATCCGGAAGAAATATGTTGAACTTGGTTCGACATACTAATCTATGCATCCACAACTCAGAAAGTTATATGTTCCTTTGAGTTGTTCTCTTTAGTTGCATTCTGACCCTCGTCTATCAATTGATAGTCAAGAGTATGCGTGCATTCGTTCGTCGATGCCTATTACCCTTGTGGTCCGCCAAGCCATTCTATTTCAGAATGAATAGGAGAAACAAACTCCAGTACCTCATCCATATTTAGGATTGGGTCAAAGTAGTTGTGTTCCGCAGATCAAGTTACAATCCAGCTTCTGGTCTGCTCTACCCTGAAGTATTACCTTCTTTATGACAGGAATTTCATGAGAAGTGCACCACCTTTTGTGAATTCTTGACATAGTGATACTTCTCGCCATCCTTTTTCATTCCTCGGTTCCTGTTGTTGCAGCCGGAGTGCCGACAAGTGAATCATGATGTGTGAACTCAATACTCCTAGCAACCCCATTGCTTGGTAGTTAATGGACAATAATCTTATTCTTAGTATGTTGGTTATTGAATCACCATTCTAAGATTGATCGTGCTACCTAGTCCTTATTTCCTGGTGCACTCTTTGATTGACGAGTTAGGATTTTGTCAAGTCCTCGCTCATTTGATCATATCGTCTTGCCCTCAAAAGCGAGATTGTTCTCGAGCTTAGTAACATACCAGTGGTTCGTGATTTTCCGAATATCTTCTCGGAAGTATTACCAGGTTGTTCCCTGACTGTTATGTTGAGCTCGTGATCAAGTTGGTTTCTCGTGAACCACCTTCTCTCCAAGAATCGGTGTTAGATATCCCTGAGCTAGTTGGTTAAGCTAGACAACAACTTGGAGAGTTGGAAGATAAAAGCTTGTCTGACTTAGTTCGTTCCAAAGGGATATTCTTGTGTAGTGTGTGTTGAAGAAAGATGATATCTTCATCGATTGGTCCTTGTGATCAGTTGCTGGACCTATTGTCTTATCAATCCTTTGATTTGAGTGTGGGCTATCGTCAAATCAAATCAGTACCAATGATGCTCGTAATGTTGTCTTATTCGTGGTTGATCCCTCGAGCATACACCATTACATCTTTGGTCTGACCAATGCTATCACCGTGTTCACTTAACTATGGAATTCCTTTTAAAAGGAAACCTAGATGAATTGTTGTTGAGCCCATTGACAACATCCTTATCTCCTCCATGATTTTGTTGAACATTAAGCTAGTGTTGGAAACTTTTGAAAGCATTTCTTCATGCTAGCTCATGAAGCATATGTTTGGATGAAGGTAGTGACTTCCTTTAATTCATGTGCATCTGATGCAAGTTGCCGCTGTGGATTCGAGAAAGTCAATGTTGCTTTCTTTGGAATCATTCCAAATCAGTCATGCACACGTGCGAAGAATGCTGTGGTTTGAAGACTTGCAACCTTCAATCTATATGTATCCCTAGCACACCAAGCCACTGATTGATTTGTTCAAGGAGAAGGAGTATCTTCATAAGAGCTAATCCGGACTTATGAAAGAACTTCGATATCCTCGCTGATGGTTCCCAACCAGAACTCGGTAGTGTTTTATTGTAAGACTACCATGTGGGCATGCTTGTCTGGGACAACGTGTTCACATGTTTGTAGCAGAACCAGCTCATGTTTTGGAGCTTGCTATCGTAGTTCATCTCCCGAGAATCCCGCAACGTCATCTCGTCGATTTGTGTTGCAAACTTCCGTTTTTCTTCCTAGACTCGATGAGTCTAGAATATACTGACACCAACCAGATCTGAATCTCAGGCAGATATGATGGTTGGAATATTTCCCAAGAATTATAATATTGGTCGCGCAATAACCGGTAAAGTGGATGTCGTGGCTAACACACCCAGCCGGAAGACCTGTTATTATAATATCTTGATTGATGAAGTTGGCCACCTCCCCATAGGGATTTCGTAGGATTACTCCCTAGTTGCCCTATGGATTTCTGTGTTCCGAAGTCCGACCTTTTTACTTGATGCTCTAGATATCAAACCATATCTATGAATGGGTTACCCTAGCACATCAAGGAGAACATTAGAAGCGGAGTGCTAAATGTCTCTCGGCCGATCATCCAGATTTTATTTCCTTGGCCTCGCTAGGGTGAAATCTGAGAAGGTGTTATCTTCCTTTGCATCTGCATCCTCCATCACCATTCATCATGGTAGTATGTTGTGTTGCCAGGATCCTTGACACGGATGTTGGTAAAACCTTGATGAATGTGGAAATGCTCAAGTTCTTGAGAGCACGCACAAGCGCTAGGTATTATCGCCGGCACTAACCGGGATTGCTCCTAGTCTCGTCGGTTATGCTATAACCACTTCCACAGTGAATTCACTCTCTAATGTTGGGTTCTTCCCCAGTTACCAGAATCATTCCCAGCATTTGCATTTTGTTCCCAGCCTGCACCGCCAATGTGCCATTCTACCATGGGTCTCTTCCATTTCCGGTGATAAGCAAGAATCATCCATTGCGTTGTCTTCAACAAGGTAATCCACATCATCCAAGTCCGAGTATGCCATTCTACCGACCCCCTCCAAATGATCGCTCGAGAATTGCCTTAGGCTGGTTTAAAGAGTTTCAATGATCTCTGAATCAAAGGTAATTCTTTCTGCCACTTAAGGTAATAATCTACGAATCACCCTCCTCCAGGATGTTTCGTCGTGATATCATGGCAACTCAACTCCTCGCTCGTTGACAATCGTTTACCACCTTCTTAGGTGTGGAATTGTTGTCTACCTAGTGAACCTTCGTCATCCGTTTCTTCCACCCCTCTTGATGTGTATCTCGTGTCTCAACCCGAGAGATGGTTCTATGTCTCATTCCGTGAGTTGTTCGACCTTCAAGAAGTTCGATCCTTCTAGAGTTTCCCTTTCCCCTTCTTGTCATGATTAGCTGAAGTTCTCGAAGCAAGACATCAAGGCAATGATGGTGAACGAATCAACGTTCATTCGAAGTGCAACCTGGATCGTGAAGATTATGCTAGTTGCGTTTCCCTTTCACCTTACCCTACGCTTGAATCTCGAGACGAGATTCTTGTTTAGTGGGGGTGAGTTGTCACATCCCTGGCTTCTGGTGCTGTCTGGTGTGTGCATCATGTTTAAATTCAAATGAAATTTGAATTGAGGAATTTTCAAAAGCCTCAGGAAACCTCTAAAAATAACCAACATTTAAATCTTCTCAAATGTGTCCAAGAAAATGTTCCTGTTATTCCATGGAAATATTGGTAAGAGGTAAAATTTAAACCAATATTTTTGGAGTCACAGAGATAATTATTTTGGCCATTTGAATTAATCCAATAACTATTTGCTTTGGATTTATATTTAATATATATTAAATATGACTCCAATAATTCTGGAAGTTTGTGAGTGGCTTTGTATATATTTTAGCAAGCCACATAAAAATCTACAGAATTTATTTAAATGATTTAGTTGCTAAACTAAATCAAAACAAACTACAGATAATAAAAAAAAAGTAAAAGAGAGAGAGCAGAAGGACTTACCTGGCGCCACTTACCTGGCCCAACACTGTGCAGCCAGCAGCGGCCCAGCCCACCTTCCCCCCTTGTCCTCTTCCTCCTCTGCCAGGAGGACGAACAGAGGCGAGGCGTGGCGCGCGCTGACGCTGCCTCGGCCACCTCCTGCTTACCTGCTCGCCGCTGGAGGCACCCGAGGGAGCCACGCACTCCCCCTCGCCCCCCCCTGCACCTCTCTCCTCTCCCTCACTCGCTGCTCTCTTTTCCCCTCTCCCTCTTCGTTCTTCGCCCGAACAGAGAGCCGCCGCCGTCGTTCGCTGCCACCACGCCCACCATGCTCCTCTCGCCTCCCCGTGTAGTCTGCAAACTCCGCCACCGCCTGTTACGTCGCCTCGAGCAAGCCCCGAGCGCTCGGACGCCCCAATTCGACCGCATCGACTCGTCTTCAAGCTCCGGTCGCCGGAGATCGCCGTCGCTGTCCCGTCGCCCCAGGCCTTCCCCGAGCACGCCGACCGTCTCATCGTGATCTCTGTGAGCCCCTGCTTCGTTTCCCCCTAACCCCATGTCCGATTTCGAGCTCCAGCCGCTCCCTCCACCGGAGCCAAGACGCTCCGTCGCACGGGCTCGTCGCCGGTGAAGCTCCGGTGACCTTTTGGTCCCACGCATGCGTCCGTTGCACTCGTTGTGTCCCGTAGAGTAAAACTAGCGCGACAACCGTCTTGTTTGCACACCGCAGCGCCGGTCCCGCGAACCCCCGAGCTCCGGCCGCCGCCGGGGTCGATGCCGCGCTCAACTCCGGCCACCCCACGCCCTCTCGTGGGTCCCCCTAGATGCGCGGGAGCACGGGCTCACTCCTGGTGCCCTCAGCGCGACCAGCCGCGGGCCGTAGCACCATCCCGAGCAACTCCGGCGAGGTCTCGCCGTCGCCGTGGTCGCCGGCGTCACTTGCTGACGTGGCTGGCTTAGTTAGCCACTAATCACCGCACCGTGTCACTGACACTGGGCCCCACGCCTTAATTAATCCTAGTTTATTTTCTGTTTAGTTTAACTAACCACATGGGCCCCACCCGTCAGCTTTGACCACGCTGACATGGACATTGACCGACCCCACACGTCAGTATTGACCTGCTGACGTGTCTGTTGACCGGCCCCACCTGCCATTGACACTAAGCACCCCCAGTCACTGACCAGTGGACCCCACTGGTCAGGTTTGACCAGCAGCAGCGTCTGTTGACCTGCTGACGTCATAGTGACGCAATACTGACGCAATAAGTATTTTCTGGATTTATTAATATTCAGGAAATTCCAGAAAATGCCTAAAACTTCTAAAAATCATAGAAATTCAACCGTAACTCCAAATTAAATAAATTATATATGAAAAATTATCAGAAAAATTCAAGGAATCCATCTGTACCATTTTCATGCATGTTAGACCAACTTATAGGTGCTGTTTAGCACAAATCAATTAAATGGCATTTGAATAATCACATATGGAGTTTGAATTTGAATCTTGTATTCAAACCAACTTCATTTAATCTGTTGCTAGTTGCATTAGCCCAAAACACATTCATTTTGCCATGTCATGATCATGCATCATATTGTGCATTGCATTGATTGTGTTCTTCTTTGTTGCCGGTATTTGTCCCCTCTCGATAGACGTGATACCGATGATGTGATCGTTGACACTGATGAAGACTCAATGTTATCTTCAGAAGTGCCAGGCAAGCAAAACCCCCTTGTTCATTCCGATACAATCCCACTCTCTCGCTCCTGCTCTCTTTTACTGCATTAGGACAACAACGATTCATCTGTTACCTGCTGCGGTAGCTGAACCCCTTTATCCTTTGCATGACCTGTCATTGCCACAGTAAATAGATGAAACCCACTAGCATGAGTAGGAGTTGTTTGAGCCCTGTTGTGCCTACTCATTCATGCTTGTTTGTCATGCCTGCTACTGCTTAGAGTTGAGTCAGGACTGATTCATCGGGGATGAATCAGAGGTGTGTGAACATGTCCTACTGTGTGTGAGCTAAGTGTGTGAATACGATTTGGTAAAGGTAGCGGTGAGAGGCCATGTAGGAGTACATGGTGGGTTGTCTCATTGCAGCCGTCCTCAGGAACTGAGTTCTGTGTTTGTGATCCATGATTCAGCTACTACCACGCATTGGGCCCGAAACCAATGGACCCTCTCGGCTTCTTGATCACCCTTGTCCTCTGTCCAGGAGTTGCAAGTAGTTTCTGGTGTTTGTAGTATGCTGGAGGCCGTGGGCAGCGCTGACCGTAGGGGTGGGCTGTGATGCGGTAGGCACGTGGCACGGTGTACCGGGTGCCCGTTTGGTGTCTCGGGAACCCTGTTCACATCGTTTGGGGCTGTGAGCGAAACTCCGGCCGGATCTCCTCATGGATGGAACCCGAATAGGCGATAAACCTGGACTAGAGACTTAGGTGATTAGGTAGGTCGTGGCCGACACCCATGTTGGGCTTCCGCTTGAAGGTTGCCGAGTACATGTCGTGTAAACGACGGTAAGTGGTGAGAGCGTGTATGAAGAAGTACACCCCTGCAGGGTTAACCTAATCTATTCGAATAGCCGTGTCCGCGGAAAAGGACTTCTGGATTGCTTATATCAGTTCATAGACAAGTGAAAGTGGATACTCTAAAATACGCAAGATAAGCGTGAGTGCTATGGATGGCGTTCTCGTAGGGAGACGGGAGCGGATCCATAGTGGTGTATTGATATGGTGAATATGTGGACTCGTGTGCGCCACCTCAAAAGAGTCGCTTGTAGTCGTAGTTTAGGATAGCCACCGAGTCAAAGCTGGCTTGCTGCAGTTAAACCCCACCACCCCTTTGTTGATAATGATGCATATGTAGTTAGTTCTGATGTAAGTCTTGCTGGGTACATTTGTACTCACGTTTGCCTATTTTATGTTTTTGCAGAGAGACTTCAGTCTCACTAGTAGTTCCGCTTGGACTTCGACGTTTAGCTTGTTACCTCAGCTACGATCTTGTGCCCTCGGCAGTATCTGGTAGATAGTCAGGCTTCTCAGCCTTTTTCATTTATAGTTGTCTGTACTCAGACATGATAGCTTCCGCTTGTGCTTTGACTTGTATACTCTGAATGTTGGGTCATGAGACCTATGTTTGTAATATCTCGCTCCTTGGAGCCTAATGAATAAATACTTGAGTCATAGAGTCATGTTGTGATGCCATGTTGTGTTTGCACATATCGAGCATATTGTGTGTATGTTATTGAAATGCTTGGTATGTGTGGGATCTGACTATCTAGTTGTTTATCCTTAGTAGCCTCTCTTACCGGGAAATGTCTCCTAGTGTTTCCAATGGTAGCTTGCTACTGCTCCGGAACACTTAGGCTGGCCGGCATGTGTCCTTCTTCGTTCCTGTGTCTGTCCCTTCGGGGAAATGTCACGCGATGAATACCGGAGTCCTGTTAGCCCGCTACAGCCCGGTTCACCGGAGTCCTGCTAGCCCAGTGCTACAGCCTGGATTCACTCGCTGATGACCGACACGTTCGATGCTGGGTCATGGATGCATGTCCCTGTAAGTCTGTGCCACTTTGGGTTTACGACTAGCCATGTCAGCCCGGGCTCCTTATCATATGGATGCTAGCGACACTGTCATATACGTGTGCCAAAAGGCGCAAACGGTCCCGGGCAAAGGTAAGGCGACACCCGTGGGAATACCGTGCGTGAGGCCGCAAAGTGATATGAGGTGTTACATGCTAGGTCGATGTGGCATTGAGTCGGGGTCCTGACACACAATGTGTACGGAGTAGCTCTATTCTTTTCTATGTGAATGTTTAAGAGGAATATCAACCTTGCATTGCAGCAAAGAAGAGAAGTCTATGGGTGCGGTGATACCCCTCCAGCGCCGACATCCATCTACTTTTTTCTGTGATTTTTTATGAACTGATGATCAAATCCGTAGTGAACTGTGACACCTAGTGTATGTTTTCATTTTTGGTGGGGCATGATTGGAAAGTACTAAGTAGTGTGGGGATTAGAAGAGGAGACGTACATACATGAGGCTGTCATCGGCGAACATGCAGACGGAGGCCAAGGAGGAGAGGTCGAGCTCCATGAGCCTGAACAACATCGGCTTCTAGTTTTAATCATAGTCCCAAATCTACACCAACCTGACAGGTTAATTAGTCAGTTTCCTGCGCGAGTGAAGGTGTCGATAAGGAAAGAAATTTAGATTGTTGAAGCTCGTTCGTGAAGGAGCATGACAGGAGGAGCTCAGACGGATAAGGGAGGAAGAGTTGGACTGGTGGAGCCCCATACCTGAACGGGGACTGAAGGAAGTAGTGCATGGGGGCGGGGCAGTGCAGATCGGTGGGAGGCGGGCGATGCTGGTAGGCAGGATGGCGGGGCGGCGCCGTTCGTCGGGAAGGCTAGGCGGCGTGCGGCGACGGGAAGGCGGGGTGGGGCAGCGCCGGTCGGAAGGAAGGCGGGCGGCTCCGGTAGGTGGGATGGCGGGGCGGCGTGCGGCGGCGGGAAGGCAAGGTGGCGCTGGTCGGCGGGATGGTGGGGAGGCGCGTGTCGGCAGGAAGGTGGGGCGGCGCTAGTCGGCAGGAAGGTGGGCGGCGCATGGTTGCAGGGGCAATGGCGACGCGAGGTTAGGGGAAAGCGTGGGAGGTGTGAGCGACGGCAGAGGAAGGTGGAGGCCCAGTTTCTTTTTTTTTCAATGTGTTATCGGTTCGTGCTTTTTCCCATCTCTGACTTGCTATCGCACGGATATAAGACGGACGGTAACAGAATATTATTCTGTTACTAGTAACAAAATAGCAATATATATATAAACACTATACTGATGATGGGATTAGAATAATATTATGATCACAACCTGAACTGCCTGAGTAACGCGTTTGAACTTCCCTCTGTACGAACCCGACCGTGGCTTCCCCCGCGAATTATTCTGGTTAGTTATGTTCTGTATGATGTTAGTGTAATCTAGAAACATTTTTTAGCAACTAAATACCAGTTTTAAATAGGAATCTCGCTCGTTGGCGGATTTTGTTCTCGGGTCGTGATGAAATTGCGTTTTTGCAATATTACTGCCTGAGTTGTTGGACCCGAACTTCTTCCAGTGGTAGGTTGAACTTCCGCCAACATTGCCCAAATGGGGCTTGCGATATACCGTTGGAAAGCTATGGACACCAGTATCATGACCCAAGTTAAATTTTTTAGCAAAATGTAAGCGGTTTCAGAGCAGTTTTGAAAACCGTTTTTTCTTCATACAAAAAACGTGAATCATATTTTCGATCACATTTCTAAACCGGATATTGGAATGAGGCAAATAATATGGCATTGGAAAACTGCTACAAAACCGCTTCTTCCACATGTTGAAAGTTTTCTCTAATTCCCTATGGTTAAAGAGTAATTTTGAAAATCGTAAAATTTCACAAACCGAACAGCCGACTTCATATTTTCGATGACATTTCTAAACGGCTAATCCAATTGAGACAAATGATATGGCGTTGAAAGCTTATGAAAATGCACTACTTTTTCATGTTTAAAGTTTTTCTAATTTTGAAAGGTTTAAACATAATTTAGAAAACAGTCCAAGTTGCATCGAGTTTGTATTTTCGAGCTAATTTTTAACCGTAAGTCCGAATGCAGCAAATGATATGGCGTTGGAAAGCTTGAGGAAATTTGAAACTTTTTGCTATATATTGTTTCTCCCAATTCCTTATTGTTTTAAGTCAATTTTGAAAATGACTAAAAACGTATTTTCGTCGTAATTTCTACAAGTTTTATCAGAATGGGGCAAGTAATATACCGTTGAAAAGCTACGGAAAATGCAAAACTTTTTCATGTTGGTGGTTTTCTCTAATTCCTAGTCGTTTTCAAGTAGTTTCAAAAACGGCGGGATCATTCGTTCTGCCTTTATTGCAAAAGAAATTCTTTGAAAATGCACCGCGTGAAGAACTTGAACTTCTCGGCATGTCTACTTGAACTTCACTCTGTTTTTCACGTGCTTGTTTTGCCCGTAGCTCTCCATCCACTCACCGGAATTGATCAAATGATATACCAGTGGAAAGCTGTTGTAAACACGCAACTTTCCCGTGCTGATCATTTTTTCATACTCGCGACGATTTTAAAAGTTTTCCATCTGAAATTCATTCAGTGTAGTAGTTGAACTTTCTGCTGGTTTCACATTGAACTTCTGTGACGTATTTTCGTTTGTAATTTTCTCATCCATTCGTTGGTGTTACACAAATGATATTCCTTTTGTACAAACCTGTCTCACAATAATTTTTTAACTTTCTCCGACGGAGGACTTGAACTTATAACAGTAAACTTTTAGCCTTTGATTTTTTATTTTTATTTTAATACAAAATGCACACCGTATAGTACGTGAACTTTTGACAGTTATCAATCTGAACTTCTCTTGGTTACGTGAATATATCTGAGTTTTTTTATGAATTTTTAATCTGATTTTCTTAATCCTTTTTTATGAATTTTGTAGCGCTCTATTTTAAAAAGTTGAACTTCTTGTTATTTCTTTTGAACTTCTTGTTTCCATTCTTTAATAACAAGGACAATATGAGTTTTCTATAATCATCGAACTTCTACATCCTTTTAATATGGACTTCCTGGTTTTATTTCTTAATCTTTTTTTTTTGAAATTTTGAAGCGCTCTATTTTTAAAAGTTAAACTTCTTGTTTTTTTATTTTTGAACTTCTTGTTTCCATTCTTTAATAACGAGTAAAAATCTGGGTTTTCTATAATCATCGAACTTACCTTGTTTTCACTTTGAACTTCTACCATATATTTTTGTTCATAATTTCTTACCCGTTCATCGGAGTTGAACAAATGATATACCGTGCCGATTACGTCTCTCGCAAGAAGTATTGAACTTTACCGTGTCGAGCACCTAAACTTCTTGCAACTAATTTTTTATACTTTAACTTTTTATTCTATTTTCTCATTTGAAAACACACACCATGCAGTATGTGAACTTCTGACAGTTATTAATTTGAACTTCTCTTTGTTTCGCTTTTAGTAACGAAAAAATCTGAGTTTTTTATAGACATCGAACCGCTCTGACTTTTTTGTTTGAACTTCTTTGTGTTTTTTAGAAATGTGAAAATTGAAGTTTTTTTAGAAACATCAAACTTCTTCATTATTTTGAATAGAACTTATTAGTTTTATTCTTTAGCAACCGAAAAAACCGAGTTTTCAAATAATTATCAAACTGCTCTACTTTTTTAAAATTTAACTTCTTGGTTTTATTCTTCATTAACAAGAAAAAACTGAGATTTTATATGCATTGAACCACTCCATTTTTTAAAATTGAACTTCTTGGTTTTAATCTTTAGTATCTGGGAAATATGAGATTTTATAAATATCAACTTCATGTTTGAATTATGAATTCTTGGTGTTATTCATTAGTAAGGAGAAAAGTGCTATTTATACAAAAAATATGTTACTTTAATGCAATTTTCTGGGTATTATTATTAGAAACAGGTAAATTTGTTATTTTTATTTAAATTGAACTACTATGCATTTAAATTTGGACTTGTTGGTTTTATTTATAGAAACGAAAAATAGTACAAGCACATACAGACATGCCACAAGCAAAATATTCAAGATAAGGCCACTATTTGAACTTGCGTGCACTTGTTCTTTCAGACACAAACAAATGTGGTTAAAAATTTGGATCTCATGTTTTATGTGTACCTTCTCCTGTAAATGAGGTGAAGGAACCTTTTTTCACAAGCGAACTTCTGATATTTGAAACATTTTTTTGTAAATTGAACTTCATATTCTTAGAAAGAAAATTATTTTTTATTAATTTTGAACTGCTCTATTTTTCAAATTTGGACTTCTTGTTTTTTTAGTTTGAACTTCTTTGTTTTCATTCTTTAATAATGAGGAAAAATATGAAATTGTGTATAACCATCGAACTCCACTTTTATTTAAATTTGGACTTCTTATTTTTGTTTCTTTTAGTAAGAGAAAATTCCAAGTTTTAAATAAACATTGAGCCGCTCCATTTTTTAGATTTGGATTTCTAAGGGTTTTTTGACGGAGAAAATCCCTTTCTGAACGGAGAAAACATGAGTGTACTAGCAAAAATCTCTAAACCTTTCATCCACATCACACTGAACTTCAGTACTCCTCAAACGACATCATTTGTTGCTGGAAAATAGAACAGTTGTTCCTTGTGGTGCTACCATAGAAATGACAGATAATCAAGCTCGAGTCCATGAATATCTCAATCGTCAAAGTTTTCTTCAGCTTGAAAGTTGAACATCCTAGTGCTCTGTCGTGTTAGTTTGATAAATCCCTCCATCCACGAGCCATCCACTGGAGAGCATCAAAGTTGAAAGGGACCTATCGCGACAAATTTGAATGACTTATGCTAGTGGTGGCGGACGGACGGACGTAAAACAAAACTTCAGATATTTTGCCGAGAGGGCGTTGTGAGTGCTAGCGAAAGAAGCATCATAAAATAACTTGATGTCCATATAGAATCAATCTTCTTCAATAAATCACTTTGAACTTCATATAAAAAATTTGAAAAGGCAAAATTACTTGCATAGTATGACAAGCACAACACCACAACTATTATTATCCATTTAAGTTAGATCTCCATTCACATATAATATAGTACTGCCACTGTTCTTTTTCTGAGTTTTTAAAACTGAATTTACTAGTTGTTATCTGGACAAACAATAAAGGTTCAGTTCTGCAAACATGAAACCTTCAGTTGAGCAAATCAAAACAGTATTGTACTATCCATGAAGAATAGATCGATGGAGTTAAATGGTTCAGTTCATGCAAACATCAAATCTTAAGTACATTAAAAAACAAATGGATGGTGCTAGCTCGTCGGACAACATGGGGTGTCGTTCTTCTTCTCTGCTACTACTGTCTGCAGCTGCTCTGCTCGTTGCTGCTTGCCTGCGTGCCAAACCAACATCCACACTCTAAGAAATTTGGCTGCCACCGGCCAAATCGACAGCTGCATAGGATGAGGCCGCCTACCAGTGCACCAGTTCCCGTCACAACACCGTTCCGCTGTCCTTCATCCAAAATGATGTAGTCTACAACAAGGGGCATTTGAGGAGGGAATTCACAATGAACTTACCGGTGATGCAATATTAAACGGCCTAGGCATCGCGGTGGCGGACTCTCACCGATGAACTTCATGCGGCGGGTAGTCGACCTGCTGTGGTGGGGAGCCGGGGTAGTGTCGGCCTCGCACGGGAAGTAGGTAGGGGAGGCGGCGAGCTGGGAGGACGTGGGCCAGGAGGCGCGCTGGGTTCGAGGGGGCGGGTGGGGGCCTGACCCACGGGAAGTAGGTAGGGAGGCGGCTGAGTCGCAGGATCCACTCATCTTGATTGAGTCATCACGTAAAAGCTATATTGAACATTCCTCTGTGTTCGATCAGTATGGCGGATTCATGGGCATGGCATTATGAAAAATCGGGTCAATTCACAGTTAGATCTGCTTATAGATTACTTATGGAGACAAAGAGCAGAAGAGAGGACTGGCTAATGGAGAGGCCGGGATCTTCAAACACAGATGACAAGAGGAAGGAATGGACGAGCTTGTGGAAACTGAAGATCCCAGGAAAGCTAAAAAAAATTGCTTGGCGGCTTGCCAAAAACTCAATCCCTACTGAATCTTTGCGGAGCCACAGGAAGATGACAGAATCTTGTATATGTCCCGTTTGCAGCTCTGCTCAGGATACTTGGAGACATGCTCTCATAAACTGTACCATGGCAAAATGCGTCTGGTCCCTCGTGGACGACGATCTGATCGATCACATGATAGCATGTTCTCACAACGATGCGAGGCTTTGGCTCGTGGAAATGCAGGCTTCCTTATGCAGTCAGGATTTTGTGAAATTACTTGTTACTCTCTGGTCGATATGGTGGGCAAGGAGGAAAGTCGTTCATGAGGAGCAGTTTCAGTCTCCCCTGACCACTTTTTCTTTCATACAAGGTTATCTGAATGACATCCGGGAGGCCGAGCTAGTCCATCTCCGGCCAGTTGGCCAGCAGCCGAGAGCGAAGGCTCGTCGTCAGGTCACATGGACAGCGCCCCCTGCGGGTTCAGTTAAAATACATGTTGATGGCGCTGTCGGCAGGCATGGCGACCGCGGGTCTTTTGCCGCTATTTGTCGTGATGTTTCAGGTAACTTTCTTGGAGCTTCTGCTGTTACTGTTGCTGAACTTGTGTCGCCGGAGATTGTGGAGGCCATGGCAGCGAGGGAGGCACTCGCTTTGGCAAAGGACCTTGCCTGCACCAAGATTGTGGTGGCCACTGACTGTCTAAATACTGTAAACCATCTCAAGACAGATTACATGGGAGGGGCCAAAGGGATTATATTTGAGTTGAAGAGAAGCATGCAGGATTTTGTGTCCGCTGTTGTTTTGCATGAGAAGAGGGACTCAAACTTAGAAGCACATTCCTTAGCAAAAGCTGTAATTTCCTTACCTTTGGGTAGGCATGTTTGGTTGATTGAGAAACCAAACTTAATCTGTATCCCTGACAATATCATGAGTTAATTCGAGCAGGGTTGGATCTCAAAAAAAAAAAAAAAAGATTGAGTCATCACGTGAACAGGAGCATCTTGTGTGGTCTTTATCTTTTCAGCATTAGTCTAGCGATACAGAGCTTAGCTCTCCAGCATTAGCAGCAACGACGCGTACGACAGAAATGCCAAACACATTTTTTGAAGGCTACAACTTAATAAATGGATTTAGCTGGCATTCAAATCAGATTGAAGAATCAGTGTTGGGCTATAGTCTGAAATAAGATGCGGCAAAGTCGCACAAATTACTTAGTACGTGCATCAATGAGTTGATTAAAACAAGAATAGAGAGAGCTCGGTGCAGGTCACACTAAAATAAAGCAAAAATATATTAAGATATATATCCATCAGACACAACTAAATACATTCACGAGAAACAAATAAATACAAAGAATAGCACCAACGCAGTAGAACTTCTTCAGGTTCGTTCATGAGCTGGAATTTTTCCTCATTCAAACCTTTTGTAAAGTGAGGAGGCGATGGCATCGCAGCATGCAAGGCAGCAGAGGGAGAGGAGCACCAGGAGCGCTGCACTGTTGTCGTTGATGCTGCAACGGCTGGGCCATGCCTAAATCCCTGAACTTCTCTGTGCCTATCTTGAGTGCACACGCGTGTGAAGAAAGTGTGTTCTTCTTTTAGCTTGGCTTCTCCTCACGCCACATGTGGCTGTCGTGCGCACGCAAGCACCAAACTACACCCGTGAACCAGACACAAGCACACACACGCCGTCGGACTACACATGTTCACCGGCTAAACTTCACAGGCTGGATGGAGCTCCTCTTCTTTCCAGCCAAGCTGCGCTCAGCACCGGCGAGAAAGACCACGCCTCAGGGCAGCTCTGGTGGTCACCGGCCAGCAGGACGATGTGACGGGCCAAAGTCGAACCGTGTGCATGCCCTGCTGAACTGAAGCCTCCCCGGCCAGTAAGCAACCCCGTTCATGGACTAAGGAGAAGCCACTGGAGCTACTGTGCCATTCTTGAAGATCCAAGGAGAATCGACGAGGAGTACAGTGGACGTGGAGGGATCTCACTATTAACCTCGTGGCCCGATGCGGCAGGGGACGGGGCTGGACAGTTGGCGCTGCTGAGGGGGCCGACCTCGGCTCGCATAGATCCCCTCCCCGTAGATGGTCAGAGCGAAGAAAACCTTCTCCAGTGCTCCTATGGATCCATACATCGAGGGCGGCGGCGGCGGTGCGTGGGATCCCGCCATCGAGGGAGGCGGCGGCGGTGCGTGGGATCCTGCCATCGAGGGCGGCGGCGTGTGGCTCCCAGGGACTGGCGGATGCACTCTGGGTCCAGTGCCGTGCGTCGGTGGTCGGGATCCAGGTCCCTACGACGGCGTAGTGGAATCCATGGCCGATGACAGCATGCGAGATTTCGGGGCCCTACGACGGCTGGATCCGAGGGCCGTTGGGGAGGAGGGGAGCTGGCCGCGCTGGAGGAGGCACGCCAGCCATGGGGGAAGAGGTGCGCCGGCCGGGTAGGAGGCGCGCCTGCCGCACCGGAGGAGGCACGCCACCGTGCGGGAGGTTGGTGGTGGGCGAGAGGTGGGGGACAGGTGCGGGAGGTCGGGGGTTTGCCTTCTGATCACAACCTGACCTGCCCCGCTAGTAGTACGTTGAACTTCTGTGTGAATTAAGTTGAACTTTCGTCAACATTGTCCAAATGAGGCTTGCGATATACCATTGGAAAGCTATGGACATCAATATCATGACTCAACTTAAATTTTTGGCAAAATATAAGCGGTTTAAGAGCAGTTTTGAAAACCGTTTTTTCTTCACACAAAAAAGTGAATTGTATTTTCGATCGCATTTTTAAATCGTTTATCGGAATGAGACATATAATATGGCGTTGGAAAGCTACTGCAAAACCGCCCCTTCCACATCTTGAAAGTTTTCTCTAATTCCCTATGGTTAAAGAGTAATTTGAAAAAACGTAAAATTTCATAAACCGAACAGCTGAGTTCGTATTTTCGATGTCATTTGTAAATGGCTAATCCAATTGAGGCATATGATATGGCGTTGGAAAGCTTATGAAAATGCGCTACTTCTTAATATTAAAAGGTTTTTCTAATTTTGAACGGTTTAAAAGTAATTTAGAAAACGATACAAGTTCCACCGAGTTCGTATTTTCAAGCTAATTTTTGAACCGTGCGTCCGAATGCAGCAAATGATATGGCGTTGGAAAGCTTGAACAAATGCGAAACTTTTTTGTATGTATTGTTTCTCCCAATTCCTTACGGTTTTAAGTCAGTTTTGAAAATGGATAAAAAGGTATTTTTCCCGTAATTTCTACAAACTTTAACGGAAAGGCGCAAATAATATATCGTTGAAAAGCTACGAAAAATGCGAAACTTTTCCATGTTGATGATTTTCTCTCATTCCTAGCCGTTTTTAAGTAATTACGAAAATGGCGAGATCATTCGTTCTGCCTTTATCGCGAAACTGATTCTTCGGAAATGCACCACGTGAAGAACCTGAACTTCTCGGCACGTGTACCTGAACTTCACTCTGTTTTTTCACTTGTTTTTCTTGCTCGTAGCTCTTCATCCACTGCTCGTAGCTCTCCATCCACTCACTGGAATTGAGCAAGTGATATATCAATGAAAAGCTATTGTAAACACGCAACTTTTCCGTGTTGATCATTTTTTCATACTTGCGACGATTTTAAAAGTTTTTCATCTCAAATTCATTCACTATAGTAGTTGAACTTCCTGTTGTTTTCACGTTGAACTTCTGTGATGTATTTTTGTTTGTAATTTTCTCATCCATTCGTTAGTGTTACACAAATGATATTCTTTTTGTACAAACCACTTTCACAATAATTTTTTTAACTTTCTCCGACAAAGGACTTGAACTTATAACAATAGAACTTTTAGTCTTTGCTTTTTTATTCCTTTTTAATACAATATGCACATCGTGTAGTACGTGAACTTCTGGTAGTTATCAGTGTGAACTTCTCTCGGTTACATGAAAATATCTAAGTTTTTTTATGAAGATTAATCTGAATTTCTTAATCCTTTTTATGAAATTTTGAAGCGCTCTATTATTAAAAGTTGAACTTCTTGTTATTTAATTTTTGAACTTCTTTTTTCCATTCTTTAATAACGAGGAAAATCCGAGTTTTCTATAATCATCGAACTTCTCCATCTTTTTAATATGGACTTCCTAGTTTTATTTCTTAATCTTTTTTTATGAAATTTTGAAGTGCTCTATTTTTAAAAGGTGAACTTCTTGTTATCCAATTTTTGAACTTCTTATTTCCATTCTTTAATAACGAGGAGAATCTGAGTTTTCTTTAAAAATTTGGACCTTGCCTTTTTATTCATTTTTCTCATATTAAACACACACCATGTAGCACATGAACTTTTTCCATTTTTATAATTTGAATTTCTGTTTTTATTTTTGAAATCAAATTGCTCCAAAATAATAAACTGAACTTCTTCGTGGATTGAGATAATTATTTTAAAACAAAAAAATTGTGTTTTCGAACTTGGAAATACAAGGTGAATCTCTTTCCCAAGAATTTTTAAAATCCCCGGACGGGGCACTTGAACTTCTAGCAACATCTTTTTTACACTTTATCTTTTTATTCCTTTTTTCTCATAAGAAATGCACACCGTGCAGTACGTGAACTTTCGGCAGTTATCGTCTTTGTTTGGCTTTACTAACGGAAAAAATCGAGTTTATATGGTAATCGAACCGCTTTAACTTTTTTTAGTTTTTCCTTTTTATTTAATTTTAAACTTCTTCATTTTATTCTTTATAATGAGAAAACATGTGAGTTTTTTAACCTTCGACTTCTCTCTTGTTTTACTTTAAACTTCTTAGACAAAAATATGGTTTTAAATAAGCAAACAATTTTGTAGGTTTTTAAATTTGAACTTCTAGGTATTTTGAGCTTCTCGGTTATTTCAAATTGAACTTCTGGTGTTTTCAAATTTGAACTTCTAGGTTTTTTTTGAACTGAACTCCTCTGTTATTATGAGTTGACCTTCTTGGTTTTGTAAGAAAAATTGAACTTCTCTATTATTTAAATTTGAACGTCTATGGGTATTTTAGAAACGGGGAAAATCCAAGTTTTTTAAATTTTGAATTACTCTATTTTTTCAGTTTTGAACTTCTTGGTTTATTCTTTAGAAATGGGGAAAATATAATTTTTACAATAAACATCAAAATAATATTTGTTATTTTAATTTGAACTTCTTGTATTCTTTTTAATATCTTTTCTACATTTATACATTATAATTCTGTAGTTTTCCTAGTGGAAGTTTTTTGTAGGAAGTTCTAGTGGAATTAGAGTTGGAAAATATAGGCTTTTATAGTTGATCGTGACCACTAGGTAAAAAACATCACTCCAAACTTTCAAAAATAACAATCGCTCCATTATTTAAATTTGAACTTTTAGTGTTTTTTAATTGAGGGGAAATTCATTTTTAACTCTTTTCGAACTACTCCGTCTTTTATTCGACCTTCTTGAGTTTTCTAGAAACGTACAAAATATATTTTTCATACAACCATCGAATAACTATGTTAATTTAATTTGAACCTTTTGTTTTTTTAAACAGGGGAAAATCCTTGTAGAAATATGTGTCTTCTTTCTCAATTTTTTCAAACTTTAAAATTTATTCAAATCTGAACTTTCAGAGTTACCATTTTTTAGGTTTTCTTCTAGCTACATAAACATCGAACGTCTCTATTAACTTAACTGACTTTCTTTTGGGTGTTATTTCTTTTTTCCATGTGTGTTTCAGTGTTATCTTTTTCTTGAGCATTTCCTCAACACTCATGCATGAACTTCTCAGTTCGTCACCCCTAACCTTCCGAATGTCCTTTTTTCATATGCATTAACTTTCATGGGAAGATCGTTTAACATTTGTTTTATTTCTCTTACTAAAAGACACATGCATTTTTGTCTTGTGTTTGCACAAAAGAAGCTATTACTTGTGTCCCAATTCAAAGTGCTAGTGAATTTCTCCATCACACACATGTTTTACTAAACCTCACCACACATTTTCTGATCGTCAACCTCACCACCACACACACGCATACATGCTCCTTCTCCATTATATTTCTAACCTTTATGTGCACAAATCTACACAAACAACAACATGCTTTTGTTTGATCACGAAAAGAGCATAACAAAGTTGCACTGTGCAGCGACATCGAACTGAAGCGGTTGTCCAGGCAGAACTTCTGAGTATACATATGGCTTTTTCGAAAAATTGACTGAATGGAGCCTGTCTTCCATATGATGTTCTTCCGTGCATCAATTCTGTACGTGTACAGGAAGATGAATACTAAAGAAAAACATGAGTTCTGTACATGTATCGGAAGATAAGTACTACAAGGAGTAACAACCAAAATTTCTATATAATGCACACAGGTTCACATTAGTATCTCTATTGTCTGCTTTTATTTTGTTGATGTTCGATTTGGTTAATACCAAGATGGTACATGTGTGAACCAATACGGTTGCTTCAGAATTTCAGATTTTTCAAACAGAAGAATAAAGGCATTCTCCACGTACAGAGGGTGTGACTGGGTGATCAGCGGAGCATGGACACAGACCGCCTTCTATTGACGGACAACCGGTTCCAGGTGTGGCGACGAGGGTTACCACCGGTAGTAGAAGTGGTGGCGGCGAGGAGTAGTTCAGGAGACAAGATTCAAAATTCAGAATATGGTACATCTGCACTGCCTGCTGCATCTGCACAAAAAAAATCAAACACATGGATAGAGAGGACTCAGACCACATCGCTCCACTGGCAATAAAATCTACTGTCTATTGGGAGCCTCAGACACGAGGAAGAAGGCGTAGGGGTGGTGCAGTTCAAATAAGTTGCGTGGTGAAGAATTCCATTGATAGAGGCGAATCCTGGCCCTCTCACTTCCTGCAGCCCATCTCTTTCGTGCGTGCTTGATGGAGACCATGAGCAGTGCAAGAGGAGGCGAGTGTGGCCACCCGACCAGCACCGCCGTGGTCTTATCCGTCGGAGAGCTGCGGAACGGGCCCTGACTTAGCTCCTCTAGCCGCTCCTAGTCCCGTGCTCTGCCTTACCTTGCTCCAGCCGCCGGAGTGCCGCAGGACAGGGAGATGAGGCGACCGCTCTGCGGCCTCCCCTCCTTGCTCGTCCGCGGCATCCGTCGCCTTCTTCCTCTCCGCCGGAATCTTCTTCCTCGCCGGCGGCCACAGTGCCCATCTTCCGCCCTACCCGGAGCTTCTTTCTCGGCGGCGGCTGCCTTCCCATCTTGGGGCGGCGGCGCCTTGGGTTGTCGGGGCAGCAACGGCGGCGCGCGAGGTCAGAGCGGGGGCGGGGGCGCGCGGGGTCAGGGCCGGGGGCGGCAGCGGTGCGAGGGATCAGGGGCGGGGCGGCGGGTTGGTCGGGGGGTTCCTAAGGTGGAAACGGCTGGGTTGGTATCGAGGGGAGATTGGGAGATGCGGTAGGTGGGGATGGTTCGGTGGGCTTTTTTTCGTTAGCTATCGGTTCGGATGTTCCAAACATCCCGACCGGACCCTATATAGGGCCGACCGTGATCCGAATAACTATTCTGATTTCATGATTAATATAGTGTTATTATATATATACATATACATATACATATATATATATATAATAGAGAAGAACATGGCCGGCCTCCAATTTTCTATCCAAATCACAACACAGCAGTAGGAAGTTGGAGGTTGAGACGGATACGACAGAGGAGTCTGGAGAGGACTGGCGGGGGAGGCCGGCCGGCGCTGGCGGCGAACGGTCGGCGTACCCACAGAATGCTGTCCCACCTTCCATCCTCCATGAACACCCACGAGCATAGCCGGCGCACCAACAGGAAGTTGTCCCCCCTTCCATCCTCCATGAACGCCCACGAGCACAGCAAGGGTGGCCTCCCTTACTCAAGCACGCACCCACGACGTCCGCCTTCTCCTCCATCGCCGTTGTAGCCGTCCGACGACAGGGCGCCGCCCGTCAACTGCCTCCGGCGTTGCTGGAAAGGTAGAAGTTTGGATAAGATGAATTAGAGGACTGCAGACTGTATTTCAAACAAACATATATATTTTTTTGTAAAAATGAAGCATTTAGGTCCACGCCGAGGCTCAACCCGCCGCACTGCAGACTGTATTTCAAACAAACATATATATTTTTTTGTAAAAATGAAGCATTTAGGTCCACGCCGAGGCTGAACCCGCCGCCATGCCAGAGCGGCCGGCGCGCATTCGGCTGGAGCCGGGTAGGCAGCGGCTCGTGGCCCATAGCAAATTTTCTGGCCCATCTGATAGGAAGCTGTGAAAACGAAACTGAACGGATGAAATTTAGTACCACATCACGTATATGTTTTAAATTTAAACTGAAAGCGTAAATTTATGAGAAAAAGCGTATTGTGGCGGTGAACCCACAGAGTCAATCGCTATTCGTCACCCAGGGTGAAGAATCTCACCCCAGCCGAATCACACGCCACAGCCACAACCACTAGGAAAGAAAGAGTTGAACGTAAATTTACCTCACAGACGAACCACATGCCACACCCACGAGCACACGCTCTGAACCACCGTAAGAAAGGGCTTCTGAGGTAATCTTACGATGTGCATGCAAGGCAAGTTACGTTGTGGATGTGTGAGGAACTAAACCAGGGTAATCGCTGTAAGAAACCAGATGCTATTGATGTAATTTTACGACAAAAAGGAACGTAAAAAAAAAGACTACAAAACACATCGGTTTTACCCAGCGTAATTTCTGAATCCGACTGATGTCGTAGACCGATGAGAACAAAAACTAATTGAATTATGTTAATGATCAAAATGAGAGAACTATACAGTAACAAAAGGAACCTCAAACCTCTGATTTCTCCTCGTAAACAAAAAATCTCCAAGAGTGTGAGCTTAAAGCTTGACATGATAATTAACATCCATGAGAAGAAATTGTACATAATTTTTTTTAAGGAACATGATAAATTATATCCTCCAAGTCAACAGTCTATATTACAGCAAGCTAGTAGCAACCAAAAATTGACCACATAATGAAGCAACAAGTCACTAAAAATTCAGAGTTATGGCCAGAAAACTAAATATTTTCAGTTTCATATAATCGTACAGCTTCTGTATTGAGAAAACAAACTTGTTAGGCAACATGTATATGGTATACGGCTGAACCGAACACTCTTCCATAAACCATGACATGTACTCCCTCTGTCCCATAATATAAGAACGTTGTTGACACTACACTAGTGTCAAAAACGTTCTTATATTATGGGACGGAGGGAGTACATGATAAGTACAAGAAAAATAAGAATGACACGGTCTATGAACAAAAACATGGAAGTCTTCTGCTCAAGCAACACATCCAGGCAGTACCCAAAATCCCCTGTAACAAAACATAGCTAATAACATGGATGACATCCAGGGTGGTAGTCAATCAAAACGTGCATTCAGAGTGCTAATATTATGGTTTCATCATACAAAATTTGACGAGCATGCAGTTTTACTTGGTTACAATTTGGACCATATGGTGTTCAAATAAAACAATCTGGGCCATATCAGGTAAATGGCATGCTTAGTGGTTCTTTACCCTTTCTATTGTTTATTTCTGCAGCTTACTGAAGTTCTACCTAGAGTAGGCATGGATCCTAGAGTCAGTGATTAAACAATCTGAATGGATCTTGTTGGCAAATTGAGAGGCAATGCTGCTGCCGAGAAGTACCTCATGGACACCCAGCACACGCACCAAGTAGCAGCCATCAAATTGGATAATAGTTCTAGAAGCATAGGGGCCTAAAAAACAAAACGAAACGTGGTTTGGTACTTTGGGTTCAGATTTCGTCTGTGGCCGCTGGGTCCTAATCCCCACCCTTCTTTGTTTTCTCCCATAACTGCTGTAAACTCTGGCTTTGGTCCTATGAACGCTTGCAAAATAGACATTTGAGGTAATAACAATCAAATCACATTAAATTTGATAATAACAATCAAATCACATTAAATTTGATAGTAATGAAAATACATTTGAGGTATTTTTTTATTTTCTGTGGTTAAGATCACCAAATTTCGTGCAAAGTAAAATATCTGACTAGTTCTAGGCGGCGCATCGTGCTCCATATGTAATGTGCATGCGGATGTGTTTTTCATAACATTGAGCATTGAAACCATTCCATAGAAAACACCTTGCTGGGTGTATCTGTTTTGTGCTATTTTACATTTTTTTCTCCTATTCACATATGTTTAATGATAATTTTCACATAACACAACACTCATCTGGGAAATCACAACACTACACCAGAATTTTGTAGAAATGAACAGCTGCCAATCTGATGTAAGCTTGTATGATAGCTATGCCCAAAAGAAATATATTTGGGGACGTAACCCTTCCTAATTCTGCTACCTAGTTTTCTTACTGATCTAACTTAATTCAAGCAAATATTTCGCATGGGAGAGTAAATCAAGACATACTCATGTAAAATGACGGAGGGCTGCAAACAGCTAGTTGCCGACCGTTGTCGTAGGAGGAGATACCGCCCGCATCATGTAGAATGCCAACCACCACTGTACCCTGATACGGAGACCATCAGTAATGCTAAAAGATTATACAACAACAGAAGTTGCTACATGAAAACAGTAAATAGGCACATCATTCGAGCAGCCACATTGGATGGGATAGTAAATAGACACATACTCATATAAATTGATGGACTGGGGGCAATACTGATTGCATTAATATGTTCATAGCAAATGATAAAAAGTACACTGGGATTTCTTTTTTGAAGTTATTACTTGATACAATTTCTGATTTATCCAATAATCTATGTGGAAACTTTTCGAGCTAACTCAGCATTTCCTTTATCTAATTTACAGAGGCCCTGGTGGTCCTTCATAAATTTTCATGTTGTGCATAAAAAAGTTTCAAGCAGCTAACTCAATATTTACGCAGAGAGGTCAGGTTAGCTGAAACCAAATCAAAGTGAATACGATGATGGTCATAAGTTTATTTGATTTTTTGTACACCCCTTAAAATCAGAAACTGAATTCTTAGATCACGATTCATGTCATCTAGATATTACAGTTTGGACAGGATAATGGAAGAACTTTGAGCTATCACTATATATTTTGGAGGCAAAGCTATCCCTGTACTAAGGAGAGCAAGCTCGAATACATTAGAATTAGAACACCTTTAAGCTTTATACTGAATCCCTGACTTGTTGGAACTACCAAATCGCTAGTTCTGAATTCCAATTAGATGGCTGCATAGTCCAGCTACCTACACTAGGAGCTACAGAGTATGCCTACTCGTACTATCTTTAGATCAAGCTAATTTTGTGGCACACACATGGCCATCTCCTGTAGCAGCTGATGCAGCCAAATTTGGGACTAACAAACTGAAGAGTAATCGAACCACTCTCCTAACCAATCAGAATTCAAATGGTTCTTGTTTTGCTTCAGGCGAGGCAACCATCAAACAGAGCACCCCATATATGGCCTGTTTGGCAAATGATGGGGAGAGCAGTAGGAGATATAGAGGAGGGAGTTAGTAGGATATTGGGCAAGGGAATTAATTTTATGGCCAATACTTTTTTGGCTTTATTTTTGGAATTACTAGCGGGGAGTGAAGGAGAAAGGTTTGATCGCCTTTTTGATTAGTGGGTCAGAACAAGAACTAGACGCAACATTACCAAATTGACCATTAGTCTGTTTGTTCCCCACCAATCAAAAATATTAACTAAATTGCTACTGGGTCAAATAACGTCTACTATGTGATCATGATCATGGTCAAGTATTTGATGGATGTTTCTGCTTTCTTCTTATATGTGTGCACTCCTGCAGCCATAGTCGAAGATCCGAGGCAACTAAAATAAGGCTACGACTATCGGCTGGAAACATTTTGGAAATAAATTGAGGTTATTGAAGCATATCCAGCCATAGCTGTGAGCCTGTGAGGATCTCCATCTAGTCGAGTAGTCGGGCGTAACAAAGCAATCTATGCAGAAGTTGTAGGAATGGAAGAATCAAACAAAAGTCTTTTAAAAATGAATCAAACAGACAGGGCTGGATCCTGAAGCAAATCACTGGGGCATCGATTGGAGAGCGTCAAAGTACCTCTTCAAGAAGTAGACACGACTCGCCGCGCCGCCCACCCACGACCAGCTTGTCGTCCAGCCGAGGACGCCGCTAAACCCTGGTTCATGGCGCGGCCCCGTCTTCGGCCGAGTGTTCGTCGCCGGCGACTCTGCCGACGAGGGGCCGTCCACACGGGAGATGCAGCCCTGACGCCAAGCACTACCGACGTCGCAACACGACGGCTCGGCCCGCCGCGTTGCCCGAAACTAAGACCACCCTCTAGAGACGTCGATCCCACGCGCCGCTCCCAATGCCGTGGAGCATCACGACGCCGGAGCCCAACCGCCGCTCGGAGCTCGCACCCCTCGTCCACTCCGCCCCTGGTTTTTTTATTTTTTCCGATTATTACTCGCCCCTGATTAGAATTGGACGAGGGAGTTCGCTCTTTTTTTTTCATCTCGGGTGTGGCCTTGTTTTTTTTTCTTTATTAGGGACGGAGTGGGCTCTTGACTCCACGTAATATTACATCACACGGGGTAAAATTTTACATCAGTATGAAGGCGA
>NC_041392.1:337377133-337383419 GCF_002162155.2 Triticum dicoccoides | reverse complement strand
ATATAATTTTTCTGTAGACAGAGCAAATCACATGAATTATTAGCAGCAATCGTTTGTGTTATTATTAGTCTACGCACACATTTCAGATTATGGACCTGTCTGCGCGTATCACACACATCTTGTTCAGTTAACCGTTTCCATTATATTCCCCAATCACACACTGTTTATCCTAGTGAACCGTATGTTGTATATCGCACACACCTTCATCTGGCTGCCCGTTTCTTTTGTTCCTCCTCATCACAAACAGTTCATCTGACTGAACCATATGATGTATATCGCACACGCCTTCATCTGGCTGCCCGTTTCTTTTGTTCCGCCTCATCGCAAACAGTTCATTGAACTGAACCGTATGCCCTGCATCGCACACGCAATTAAAATCAGAACCGTGTTTGATGCATCCGTCATCGCAAACGTTTTGCACCTTTTTTGATGGTTTTTTACACCACTGTTTGCGATTATGGTATCGCACACAGTTTCATCGAAGGGTCTGTGATCGTAGTGTCGCGTTTGGACCATCCTGCAATAGTGTATGAATCTCACGAGGTGCACCTTGCATTAATATCTCCCCTCCTCAGGAGGCAGCCTGGGGATGCTGCTCCCCAGGGAGGTCTTGGCGTCCTCCTCCTCGCGAGGCTTGGCCCCTCGCGAGGATCTTGATTTGTCGGTTGAAGCTGGGCCGTACTGGGCTATCGATGGAGCCACGTCGTGGGCCGCAGGCAGGCAAGTCTGGGTAACTCCGTTCCCAGAACGCCAACACGCCCCATGACGACCGCCTTCTCAGCCGCGGCAAGGAGCTTCTCCTTGGCTTCCAGCCGAGTTTTCTCCTCGGAGACGAGCTTGGTATGGGACGCCTGGGCCGTCTCCACCTCCTCCTTCAGCTTCTCCAGGCGACCGCTGTCTATGGCCTGCTCCAGCTTGGCACCACGGTCGGTGAGCACGGCCTCCTGGGTCTTCAGCTTCTCTTCCTGCTCCTCGAGCTGACGGGCGCATGCGGCGTGCTCGTCGTGGAGGGCCGTCAGCTCGGCTTCCGTCGTACGGCAGCATTCCTCGGCAGTCGACGCGTCCTTCAGCGCTGCGTCGCGAGCAGCAGCGGTCACACCGGCCACCTTCCTACCCTCCTCGGCGGCGGCCTCGGCCTGGCCCCAGTCTGCCCTGACGGACGCGTCGGCCTGGAGCCACCCCGAGACCAGCCCCAGGCGGTCTGCCGCCATGCGCCGATCAGCGCCCTGAAGATCAGCCCGGAGCCGATCCAACGCAGAGAAGGCTTCCTCTAGAGCGCCAGGCATGGGAGGAGAACCATGGTCCTCTTGCCTGATGGCCTAGGGAGGAGGCGGCACCGGCGCGAGGGCTGGCGAGGCAAGGACAGCAAGGATGCTCGGTGGCTCCGGAGCCCTCAGACCCCCAGCAGGCGCACTGAGGACGGGTGCCTCTGGAGTCAGCTTAGCCACAGAGGCGGTCTTCTTTAGAGGCTGGGCCCCAAGCCTCGAGGGGCCAACCCCGTCGCAGGAGGACGTGAGATGGCATCTTCCTTCCGCGCCGGAGTCACCGTGGCCGCGCTGGGCCGCTTGGCCTCGGAGGCCCTGGCCTCCTCCTTCCTCTTCTTCGGCGCTGATGTTAGCCTGCCATCAAGAGGAAAATGTCTAGGTATTGCGTCAAGAGCGGGATGCAAAGACAGGATGAAGCACTTACTGGTCTTTGGTGACGTACGCCCTCTTCTTGATCTAGAGCGCGGAGCCCGCGAGTTTCTTGGGCACAAGATCCACCATGCTCTCAAGAGCGGAGAAGCGCGCGGCGGTCGGCTCTGCAGCGGTGGCGGCTGGCGATAAGGTGGAGGTGTCGCCCCAGGGGAGCGACACCACCCCGCCCTTATTTGGGGTCCCCTGCTTCGGCTTCGTCAAGGGAGTGCCCCCGGACCTCGTGGCGACCCCAGTGGAGCGCGGCGATTCTCTGACTAGGTGCTCACCAACGTCGTCATCGTTGGAAAGGACGCAGAGGAGGTCGCTCTGCCGTGGGGGAGAGGTCTCCCCCGCCCCTTCCAAGGTCGCCTCTGAGTCCCTCTCCTCCTGCTCCTCTGAGTGCTCGCCCGAGGACACCGGCTCCTGGGAGTTCGGGGGCTGGGAAGGCTGCGACGGCATGAGCCCTCGCTCGTTGAAGACGAGCATGGAGGCGGCTACCTTCTCTCTGTTGTCGCGGCGGTACAGTGGAAGATAGGACTCTGGGAGGACGCTCGGCTCCTTCTCGAGCAAGGTGTGCATGACCTTGCTCAACTCCTCATCGGACAGTTCATCCGGGAGCAGCCGGCGTTCGTCATCCACGCCCTTTAGGCTCCACAGAAGGCGCGAGTGCGCCTGGAGCGGGGCCAGGCGCTGCGTCGGGAACTCCCTGATGATCATGGCACTTGTCAGCTTCTCCACCTTCAGGTCCGCCATTGTCCTCTCCAGCAGCTTCTCCACCTTCTCGTGAGCCCACCAGTCTAGCTTCACCGGCAACACGGTCGGCGGCTCCAGCCGAGCGTGGGAGCGCTTGGCGTTAATGAAGATCCACTTGTGTCGGAAGTCTTCCACCTTCTTCCTGGTCCTCGAGATTGCGTCGCTGCCATTAGCAGCAATGAAGCAGGCGCAGTCGGAGCACTGGCCGCTACTTACCTGGAGGTAGAAGAAGTGGCGGAACGGCACAATGGAGGGCGCCACCCCCACGAACGACTTGCAGTAGAAGGCCAAGATCGACAGGAGGAGGATGGAGTTGGGATGAAGATGGAGGGCATGGATTTGGTAATGGTTGAGAATGGCGAAGAAAAAACTAGAGAAGGGGGGCAAGCCAGGCGAAAACGATGTGCAGGAAGAAGGGGTAGAAGTTATTCCCCAAGGTTTCTGGATCGGCTGAGCTGACCCGGAGTGCCGTCTTCCTCCCTCGTTGGCACTGCACTCCATCGGCGGGAGCACGACGGTGAAATGCTTCTCCTTAGTGACGGCAGATGCACTATGGGCCGGCTCAAATGAGGGAGCCGGGCATGTAGAAGGAGCGGTAGGCTTCGTTTTTTCGGTTGCCATTGGAGGAGAGTCCGGGAAGAAGTTGGTGGGTCTGGATACGCGCGGAGCAGAGAGAGAAGGCGATCTGGAGCAAGACGGAGGGAATGCAATGAAGACTCAGCGGCAAGCGCCAGCCTTTTTGTCAGCCTTGAACAGTTGCCGAGGCAGCGTGGGGAAGCGGAGACACCCACATCCCATCAAGCGCCACGAGTCGACCGAGGCCGCAGGTGGTTAGCGCCCGCGGCGCTCCACCCTTGCCCTTTGGATTTGCCACGAAGCCCAGTTCGAGCGCGCCTTTGGCCCGGGGGATACTGTTGGCGTTCTAGGAACAGGGGTACCAAGACTTGCCTACCCGCGGCCCACGGCATGGCTCCATCAACGGCCTGGTACGGCCCACCTTCATCATCGATAACTCAAGACCCTCGCGAGGGGCCGAGCCTCGTGAGGCGGACGACACCAAGACCTCTAGAAGGAGCAGCCTCCTTCAGGCTGGCTCCTGAGGAGCGGAGATCTCTGTGCAAGCCTCCACCTCATGAGGTTCGGATGACGCGAGCCATGACGACCAAGGCTAGGAGGGCGCCAGTGGGTGTAGTACAGCAGTTTCTCGTTTGGTGCTAAGGAGGCAAGCGCAGGCGCGGAGTCCCGAGGACTTAGCCAAATGTTTCCATTCTCATGCTACAAGACTGCTATCGGAGTAATTAGCCACGGGTATCCTCATCAGCTCCGCATGGCGTTTCAAGCATCGGGGCCGGCTGCGCCCCTCCAGAATCAAAGACCGAAGCGCCGCCTTCTCGCAGCCAGCTAGACCGAGCGGCTGGCTGCCAAAAAACGGCAAGGCCCAGAGGGTGGCCTCGAAGTGGGCCGACTCCTAGCGGGCGGCCTGTACAGAGGCCAGCCCTTAGCAGGTGGCCCCAAGCGCCCTCAGAGTTTGCACCATATTATGACGATGAGACGGGGCGTTGCTACAGTGCTGTCAGCCACCCCCGAATCCAGGGCCAAGCATGGCCACAGTGTATCATATGGGGCGGACATCCCCCCGCCTAGCGCGGCACTATCGCCTTGCAGCCCATGAGATCACCCATGGCAGAGAAGGCCATGCTCCCACTACGGACTATCGTACGGCCCATAGGCGGTGGGCCCTACCTGTCCGCGAGGAGCCAGAGGGTGGCGAACCCTAACCAGTCAGCTCGAGGAGAGGCGGGCCCCTGACCAGGTGGCCCTCCTCTCCTCAAAGTCCATGCGCCATTAATCAGAAGAGATGGGGGATGGCTACAGTGATCGCCCGCCAGGCGGCGGTACTGTAGCCACGCCTCCCCCGACAAAGCATGCATCATTACCAGCATCGCTACAGTGCTGAGCAGGCGGCCAGACCCGCAAGTGGTGGGTACGCCTGTCGGCCAAGTAAGAGATAGCCAGCAAGGCCCACCAGGCGGCGGGCCCCAGCGGCCGGCGAAGAAGCCGGCAACCGTAGACACTGACAGACGGGGCCAACACCCGGCCAGATTACCTTTGTACCCTTGGGGGTAGGCCTATATAAATCCCCAGGGCACCCATGCAAACGGTTCAGACCTTAGTTCATTTCACCCACACATATAGAGAGAGGAAGCTAGGGCTAGCCTTGTTCTTCTCCCTCCTCTAGAGAAACAACTTAAGGAGCAAACTTGTAGCCACTATTGTTGCTTGAGTGATCATGCGGAGATCCCGCAGAGCAGGACTAGGGGTGTTATCTCCTAGGAGAGCCCCGAACCTGGATAAGATTCGCCGACGTGCATGTTTGCGCCTTATCCCGTTTCCTGGCACCGGTGACGTATTATTAGCCTTCTCCATGATAAGCCATCCTTTGGCGTATGTCGCACGACACCCCCGACATTTGGCGCCCACCGTGGGTCTAGGTGCACCGTCATCCGGAGATCTGTTCTGGACGAGAACCCTGTTCCTCCCTCGTGAGCAGAGCCAGCCCGACTCGCCCGATGGCGTCTGCGCCGATGCGCTGCACGACGCGGAAGCCGCCTTTGCGGCGGCTAGCCTCGCCGATCTTGTTGGCGAGTTTTGCCTCTCCATCGAGCCCGCACCTGACGCGGGAGCAGCCAGCTATGAGAGCTGCTTCGTCGACCTTCTCGGCAAGCTTCACATCACCAACGAGCCCACCACCGATCTAGAGTCAGTTGGCTCCACCGATCTGATGCTTGTCGACACCGACACGGTTTCTTTCGATTCCTTCCCCACCAACGTGGTGTTCATCGACGAACCACTTCCTCGCGTAGAGAGCGGCGACAGCACCGTCACAGAGGTGCTTGTCATCAGTGAGAATGGGGCTTCCGGAGGAGCCGGCCAGGACCCATTGCACGCGGCAATGCGGGACCTGTCCACGCCCATTGGAGTGGATGCGGATGCCGAGACGCTAGAAGCCTGCCGCATCTCACTCATGGAGAACGCCAAGAAATTGGCTACCATGAGACGCCTATCCGAGGCCTTCCAGCGTGAGGTTGATCGCGATGTCGGCGGCACGCTGACTGCTGCTGGGCCTAGCCGCGCAGGCACGGTCAGGCAGCGAGGCTGCGCCGTCGCCAGCATGTTTGGAGTAGACCGCCTAGTCTACATGTGACGCCCGGGTAATTAAGCTACAGTGATCCTCTGCTAATGGTGCCACGTCACCTCGTTTATAGTTGCTAATCTCGAGTTAGTTCGAAACCGATTCAAATTCAAATTCAAAAATAGGCAAACAATAAAAATTTTCAAATATTAAAACTAAAATGTTCGGAGTGAACCAAATATTGCATAGATAATTATGGTGGAGAAACCACACTTTTATAAAATGTTTAAATACTGTTAAATGAATAAAAGAGTAGCAAAAACAATTATTTTAATGCTTTAAAAATAATAAACATTTTTAAAACTAAATTGTTATAAGTACTAAACTATTGTGGCAGTGGCATAATTTGTAAAATCCTATTTAGGTGCCACTTTGGTAATTTACTAAAACTAAAATAATAGGAAACTAAAAGAAAGCAAAGTATAAAAAAAACAGAAAACACAACTAACAAAAGACAGAGAGGAAAACCCTCTAATCCCCTGGGCCAACCGACCCAGCTGCAGCCCAATTGGCCCATCCGGTCCACCCCACTCCCCTTATCCCCCCCATCGATCCGAACCCTAACCCCCCCCCACGACCGCACATTCCCCCCCACTCCCCACGTCTCCCTCTCCCCTCCCTCCTCTCGATCCCATCTGGATCGGGGAGGGGCCCGACCCTGACG
>NC_041392.1:337371713-337376618 GCF_002162155.2 Triticum dicoccoides | reverse complement strand
CGTCGTCGGCCCCGCGGCCAACTCCGGCGCCCCGCCGCGTCATGGCGGTTGTCGCCCGCGCACCCGGGTTCGCCCTATCGGGCGCGCGCCCGCACCCGTTACGCTCCAGTGCCCGCGCCCGCTAGCCAGCACCCACTAAGGCCCTGGGCCACTGGACAACAGGGCCCACGCCCTTTAGAACAAAAAAAAGGAATTAAAAAAAAATAATAATAAAAAAATAAAAATAAAATAAATATATTAAATAAATAAATAACAACTAAAATAATTAAAATATTAATTAATTAATTAATTAAGTAATTAATTAAGTTAATTAATCCTGATTAGATTAACCTAATCACTAATTAAATTAATTAATCTGTAATTAAACTAAACAGAGAATGACAGGTGGGTCCCACTGGACCCACACGTCAGGTTGACCAGGTCAATGGTCAACGTTGACTGCTGACATCACCCTGATGTCATGCTGACGTCAGCTTTTACTATTCTGGATAATGTTGGATTAAATAATTAATTAAATTCCAGAAATTAATAAAATCTTTAGAAAATCATATCTTTTAATCCGTAACTCGGATTAAAATATTTTCAACATGAAAGTTGCTCAGAACAACGAGAGGAATCTGGATACCCAGCCCGTTCGTCCGCCACGCGTCCCTAGCATAGAGAACCTGCAACATTTCACCTCCGGTTCATCTGTCCAAAAACACGAAACACTGGGGGTACTTTCCCGGATGTTTCCCCCCTTCACCGGTATCACCTCATACCGCGTTAGAACACGTCTAGCTCTGCTTGTTGACATGTTATGCACTTGCTTGCTATGTATTTACTGTTTCTCCCCCTCTCTTCTCTCCGGTAGCCCCCGTGACGATGCTGATGCCCCTGTGGACGACTACGTCACCGACGACCCCTCTCTCTTGCTAGAGCAACCAGGCAAGCCCCCCCTTTGATCACCAGATATCGCCTACTCTTCTCTATACTGCTTGCATTAGAGTAGTGTAGCATGTTACTGCTTTCCGTTAATCCTATTCTGATGCATAGCCTGTCATTGCTGCTACAGTCATTGATACCTTACCCGCAATCCTAAATGCTTAGTATAGGATGCTAGTGTTCCATCAGTGACCCTACACTCTTGTCCGTCTGCCATGCTATACTACTGGGCTGTGATCACTTCGGGAGGTGATCACGGGCATATACTATATACTTTACACTGTTACATTACTGGTGATACTGTTTGGAGATGGGGGCTGAAGGGGCAGGTGGCTCCATCCAGGTAGTGGTGGGCCTGAGTTCCCGACGGCCCCCGACTGTTACTTTGTGGCGGAGCGACAGGGCAGGTTGAGACCACCTAGGAGACAGGTGGGCCTGGCCTTGTTCGGCGTTCGCGGATACTTAACACGCTTAACGAGATCTTGGTATTTGATCTGAGTCTGGCTACGAGCCTATACGCACTAACCATCTACGTGGGAGTAGTTATGGGTATCCCGACGTCGTGGTATCAGCCGAAGCACTTCAGACGTCAGCGATGGAGCGGCGCGCGCCGAATTGGACTGGAACGCCACTAGGCTAGGTCTGCTTTCGGCCGCGTACGCAACGTGCAGGTGTGCTATGGGCGATGGGCCCAGACCCCTGTGCGCTTAGGTTTAGACCGGCGTGCTGGCCTCTCTGTTTTGCCTAGGTGGGGCTGCGACGTGTTGATCTTCCGAGGCCGGGCATGACCCAGGAAAGTGTGTCCGGCCAAATGGGATCGAGCGTGTTGGGTTATGTGGTGCACCCCTGCAGGGAAGTTAATCTATTCGAATAGCCGTGATCTTCGGTAACAGGACGACTTGGAGTTGTACCTTGACCTTATGACAACTAGAACCGGATACTTAATAAAACACACCCTTCCAAGTTCCACAGACAACCCGGTGATCGCTTTTCTACAGGGCGACGAGAGGAGGATCGCCGGGTAGGATTATGCTATGCGTTGCTACTGGAGATGCTAATTGGAGTTGCTACTTGGAGATGCTACTTGGAGGACTTCAACCTACCCTCTTCTGCCTGTTGCAAGACGAAGGTGACCAGAAGCGTAGTCTTCGATAAGACTAGCTATCCCCCTCTTATTCTGGCATTCTGTAGTTCAGTCCACCGATATGGCCCTTTACACATATACCCATGCATATGTAGTGTAGCTCCTTGCTTGCGAGTACTTTGGATGAGTACTCACGGTTGCTTTTCTCCCTCTTTTCCCCTTTCCCTTCTACCTGGTTGTCGCAACCAGATGCTGGAGCCCTGGAGCCAGACGCCACCGTCGACGACGACCCCTACTACACCGGAGGTGCCTACTACTACGTGCAGCCCGCTGACGACGACCAGGAGTAGATAGGAGGATCCCAGGCAGGAGGCCTGCGCCTCTTTCGATCTGTATCCCAGTTTGTGCTAGCCTTCTTAAGGCAAACTTGTTTAACTTATGTCTGTACTCAGATATTGTTGCTTCCGCTGACTCGTCTATGATCGAGCACTTGTATTCGAGCCCTCGAGGCCCCTGGCTTGTATTATGATGCTTGTATGACTTATTTATGTTTTAGAGTTGTGTTGTGATATCTTCCCGTGAGTCCCTGATCTTGATCGTACACGTTTGCGTGCATGATTAGTGTACGATTAAATCGGGGGCGTCACAAGTTGGTATCAGAGCCAACTGCCTGTAGGAATCCCCCTTCCACACTCCTTGGCCGAAGTCGAGTCTAGACATTGCAAAAACTTTTACTAACTTGGCTGTGTGCCTTACGGGCCCACGTCGCCATCGGGTGGTACTAGGATCTTTTACTCCTCGACCTTACTCTGGGACTCTGATCTCTCTTCTATTCGGGTTAAATGAATTTTGCTAAATCTAACATTAGGATCTCGTTATCACTTTCACCCGGAGAGCCCCTTATTACTGATGATCGTCTGCTGCACGTGAAGACCCTGAAGATACTTTCCGCTGTTAAGCCGAGAACTTGTGTTCATCGCGTTTGCAATTCCCCTTCCACCGTCAACCCTTATGGGTAACTACTTACAGTTGTTATTCTTATATCATCCCCAGTTGGTCTTGTTATTACAAGATACCCTGAAAAACTCGTCGTGGTTTCGATAATCCCTTGAGCTTACTGCCTTGCTGTTCTTGCCACATGAATACCCCCTTCAAATAAATTCTTGCACTTATCGAGTATCCCCTCATCCCCCAGTTGTTCATGTGTTACACAAAAGTCTTCGAAATACCACCCGATATTCCGAAAATCCTCAGCAACCTATTGCTCTGGAATTTCTTGTTTGCTTTCATTATGATTAATCCCGTAAGTATAGAAATCTTATAGGCATTCCTTGTCATTACCATTTTGAGTCTGTTGACTCAATATGTTTGCGATTACACGCAATCATCATTGATCCTTATAAATTACTTTTCCGGCTGAGCTGCCATTATTTTTACTGGAATTGGTTCTCGACCAACCCAATTGTCTTTGATTGTACCCTACGGCTATTCAACTTATCCACCCCTAATCAGAGCGTTGCTTCTGATCCCTTGATTTGGAAATCATAATACCTTTGCATTTGACAATTGAGTTAGTCAGTTGTTTCTATAATCTGCTTCCTCTAGTTGAGTACCGATGCTCACGTTAGATCCCTTGTGGACCACCAGATCCTTTGTTGGATTTTATCTGACAACGCCCTTCATATTCAATAAACTTGTGAGCCTTTTCTCGGATACATAATGCCTTTGGTAAATTGTATCGTCTGCTTTCTCAACCATGCTCTGCCTTCGAGCTTGAGTTAATTACTTCTAAAAGATTCTGGTATAGGATTCTAAGATGCCCCGATGGGTTGAACCTATGCCTTCCTTAATATGTGTGAACTCGAAAGTTTTCACGAGTCGTACTCTTCTGGTATTTTGCCAGATAAAATTTCAACGCTATAACTTCATCGAAAGCGAGAAGTGAATGAAAGGGTATGCATTGGAGAAGTGGGAGTCGACCTTGAACTTTGTGTTCATGCCCATGGACGCGATGTATATCCTATCATGGAAGCTTCTTGTAACAATAACTATTTCCTTGATAACTAACATATGGTATCTGTGAATTGATCCCTTGTAACCGTGGTTCCGACCATGATTGTTCTTCTTTGATCTCATTTCTCGGACAAGTTAAAACAATTGTCTCCTATGGATCAATACACCAGTCCAACCTTTACTTTGATCTTGTGTCGATATTACCCCCCTGGTATCTCGAGATTATCATGGAACTGCATAACTCCTTATGAGTTCGTCATCAAGTGCTACCTTCCCACTGATTCCAATTTTTCACGGGCTCTGAGTTAATAAACACTCAAAGACAACGATAACTGAACCGAGTCCGCTCTACGGTTCGACAACTCTTCAGTAAGCTTTTATAAGTACGAGTTTGTACCCGATCACGCCATTCCTAGCCTGTTTGGCTATATCATTGTCATGACGATTCTAACGGTGCTACCTGGTCCTTATTCTCGGAGCACCAATTTTCGACGATGAACTAACCTTACGTCGATTTTTCCTCGTCATACCCTTTCACCTTAAACAACAAGCTTGAGTTCGAGTTTGTGTCGTAACTGTGGTTCCAATAACCTCTTGCTTCATCATTCCTTTGACTTGATGTCGTCGCTGATTGACTACATCTGCATGAAATCTCTCGACAATTGTGTCGTGATCACCATCAACCTTATGAGCTCTTCCAGGAATTCAATTGAATTCATGATGGGTAATACCATCCTTGCCCCTCGATGATTCCTGTTCTCATCGACCACTTTATTGCCTTCCGTTCAACACAACTTGTTCGCGTTTTGTGTAAACCTTGAGATCACTGCTACCCAGCAGTTGATCTTCCTTACCTCGGAAGTATTACCATCACTTTTTGTCAA
>NC_041392.1:337369997-337371703 GCF_002162155.2 Triticum dicoccoides | reverse complement strand
TTCACCACCTCTTAATAATTCTTGATATCTTAATACTTCTTGCCATCTTCGTTCATTCCTTGGTCCCCGTATTGTTTTCAACCGGAATACCGACAATGGAGCTATGACGTGTGAATTCAAAACTTCTAGCAACCCTATTGCTTTGAAGTGAATGGGCGATAGTTCATTCTAAGTCCTTCGCTAATTGAATCACCATTCTAACATTGGTCGTGCAACCCAACCCGTACTTCGGGCGCACCCTTCAACCAATGTTTAATTGTGTATGTTTTCCTCGAGCATACTTCCTTATATCAGTTGATCTGACAAATGTTATCTCCTTGTTCACTTAATGGTGGAAATCCATCTTTTGGGAATCTCGGTGAATTGCCATTGAGTTCACCAGACACCTCCTTGTCCTCTCCCTGGTTTAATGGTGAACTATTGCTTCAGAAACCCGCTCCCATAGTTCATTTCCCGAGAAGCTTGCAATTCCATTTCAACGATTTGTGTTGCGCCTTTTCTTCTCGGACATCCTGAGTCTCAGGTATCCTGACACCAATCGGATCTGAATCTCGGTCAGATATGATGGTTGGGACAACTTTCCAAGAGTTATGACGTTGATCCTTTGATGACCCGGTAACATGATGTCATGCCTAGCACCCCCCCCCCTGGCTGGAGGACCTATCATTATAGATTCCTTTTCAGCAAGGTTATCCATTCATCCATGAGGAAATTGTAAGACTTATTCTACAAGTTATTCTTGATGGATCCTTCGTGTTTCCAAAGTCTGATCTTCACCTGATGACCATGTCACTGCTATCTCGAAGCATGTCAATGGTACTCCGATTTTCAACAGGCACGTTTGAAGCACGATGCTATATTTTAATTATCAATTATCCTAACACCGTTGTATGAGTAATATCATGAGATTCCTCCCCCCTTACCTAAATGGTTTTCTACTTTATATCCTGTTATGGATATCTTGCTCTGCTTGTCCTTGGGAAGGATATACCCTCGAAATATGTGTTTAAACATATTTTCCTTTCCATTGTTCTGTTTAATCTGATGATCATATTTCCTTCCATTTGTTTGTTTAAACCTTTTCTATGATCTATATGATATAAGCAGTAATAATCCACTGCTTGTGCAAACACCTCGATGTACAACTCTGTCAGTAAGACCTTGTTACTATTGATGATGACATTCCGGTAACCACCGATGGACGGGAACCTTGCCTATTGGTCCGCCTCGTTTCAACGAGCAGGAAAATGGTTCTCTTCATCCCTCGCCCTTGGTACCAACGTTGTTGCCGACATAGCTGACATGGTACTCCCTGACATGCCTTGCTATCATGACCGTGCAAGATGTCACTGCTCCTATTATATAAAAAAAAGAACCACATGGTGGGCCCATAACCCACAGTTTCACAGGATCGAAACCTGACTCTCCTATACACCCTGTTGCCAAAGTTATTCCTATAGCTTGACTTCGTATGTAATTTGCGAGCCACCTTCCTAGTGATCAATTCTGGTATCGGACACAATACTTATTCCTGTTGCTCTGAACCCCATTCACACTCTGTTTCAGGCAATGAACGATTGCCTATCCGCTTGAAACTTCTTATTGCACCGTCTTACTTTGCTCTCGATGTGTTTCATTTGTTCAACTCGAGAGATACTCATATGTTCATACTTGGGAAACCCCCAGAAGATTTTCCCTTGTAACAT
>NC_041392.1:337369378-337369987 GCF_002162155.2 Triticum dicoccoides | reverse complement strand
GTCTCCCTCTCCCCTCCCTCCTCTCGATCCCATCTGGATCGGGGAGGGGCCCGACCCTGAAGTCGACCGGATCGCCCGTCGCCGCCGCCCGAAGCCACCTCGCCAGCGCCGCCTCTCCACCGGACAGCCGCATCCTCTTCTCCTCTCCATCGCCCCCTCGTCACCGGGCCGCCACCGCTCCGCCGTCGCCCAACGCCACCTCGACTTCGTCTCCTCCCCACGACGCATCGCCGCCGATCCTCGCCGCCCGGAGCTGCGCCTCCGCCTTAGCCACCTCGCCGGACTGCCCCCTCCGCGTGTGTCGTCCCCGTCCCCCACCTCAAGCACCACTGCCTCGTGCCCTGCGCCCCGCTGTGAGCTCCGGCCTTCCTCCCTCTCTCCCCTTATTCTCCGTCACCGGCGCCGTTCATTCGCGCGCGCACGACCGTAGCCCGCCCTACTGCCGCCTCTGCTCACTCCCGCCGCCATGAGCTTGCTCCGGTCGAGCTCCGGCCTCGTCCCGCAGCCCTTGCTTTGGCTCCGCCGCGCCCGCTCGCTGCCAGGCCTGCGGTCGCCGTCCCAGCTCGCGCCGACCGTCGTCGGCCCCGCGGCCAACTCCGGCGCCCCGCC
>NC_041392.1:337340351-337368438 GCF_002162155.2 Triticum dicoccoides | reverse complement strand
CCCGGGTTCGCCCTATTGGGCGCGCGCCCGCACCCGTTACGCTCCAGTGCCCGCGCCCGCTAGCCAGCACCCACTAAGGCCCTGGGCCACTGGACAACAGGGCCCACGCCCTTTAGAACAAAAAAAAAGGAATTAAAAAAATAATAATAATAAAAAAAAATAAAAAAAAATAAATATATTAAATAAATAAATAACAACTAAAATAATTAAAATATTAATTAATTAATTAATTAAGTAATTAATTAAGTAATTAATTAAGTTAATTAATCCTGATTAGATTAACCTAATCACTAATTAAATTAACTAATCTGTAATTAAACTAAACAGAGAATGACAGGTGGGTCCCACTGGACCCACACGTCAGGTTGACCAGGTCAATGGTCAACGTTGACTGCTGACATCACCCTGATGTCATGGTGACGTCAGCTTTTACTATTCTGGATAATGTTGGATTAAATAATTAATTAAATTCCAGAAATTAATAAAATCTTTAGAAAATCATATCTTTTAATCCGTAACTCGGATTAAAATATTTTCAACATGAAAGTTGCTCAGAACAACGAGAGGAATCCGGATACCCAGCCCGTTCGTCCGCCACGCGTCCCTAGCATAGAGAACCTGCAACATTTCACCTCCGGTTCATCTGTCCGAAAACACGAAACACTGGGGGTACTTTCCCGGATGTTTCCCCCCTTCACCGGTATCACCTCATACCGCGTTAGAACACGTCTAGCTCTGCTTGTTGACCTGTTATGCACTTGCTTGCTATGTATTTACTGTTTCTCCCCCTCTCTTCTCTCCGGTAGCCCCCGTGACGATGCTGATGCCCCTGTGGACGACTACGTCACCGACGACCCCTCTCTCTTGCCAGAGCAACCAGGCAAGCCCCCCCTTTGATCACCAGATATCGCCTACTCTTCTCTATACTGCTTGCATTAGAGTAGTGTAGCATGTTACTGCTTTCCGTTAATCCTATTCTGATGCATAGCCTGTCATTGCTGCTACAGTCATTGATACCTTACCCGCAATCCTAAATGCTTAGTATAGGATGCTAGTGTTCCATCAGTGACCCTACACTCTTGTCCGTCTGCCATGCTATACTACTGGGCTGTGATCACTTCGGGAGGTGATCACGGGCATATACTATATACTTTACACTGTTACATTACTGGTGATACTGTTTGGAGATGGGGGCTGAAGAGGCAGGTGGCTCCATCCAGGTAGTGGTGGGCCTGAGTTCCCGACGGCCCCCGACTGTTACTTTGTGGCGGAGCGACAGGGCAGGTTGAGACCACCTAGGAGACAGGTGGGCCTGGCCTTGTTCGGCGTTCGCGGATACTTAACACGCTTAACGAGATCTTGGTATTTGATCTGAGTCTGGCTACGAGCCTATACGCACTAACCATCTACGTGGGAGTAGTTATGGGTATCCCGACGTCGTGGTATCAGCCGAAGCACTTCAGACGTCAGCGACGGAGCGGCGCGCGCCGAATTGGACTGGAACGCCACTAGGCTAGGTCTGCTTTCGGCCGCGTACGCAACGTGCAGGTGTGCTATGGGCGATGGGCCCAGACCCCTGTGCGCTTAGGTTTAGACCGGCGTGCTGGCCTCTCTGTTTTGCCTAGGTGGGGCTGCGACGTGTTGATCTTCCGAGGCCGGGCATGACCCAGGAAAGTGTGTCCGGCCAAATGGGATCGAGCGTGTTGGGTTATGTGGTGCACCCCTGCAGGGAAGTTAATCTATTCGAATAGCCGTGATCTTCGGTAACAGGACGACTTGGAGTTGTACCTTGACCTTATGACAACTAGAACCGGATACTTAATAAAACACACCCTTCCAAGTTCCACAGACAACCCGGTGATCGCTTTTCTACAGGGTGACGAGAGGAGGATCGCCGGGTAGGATTATGCTATGCGTTGCTACTGGAGATGCTAATTGGAGTTGCTACTTGGAGATGCTACTTGGAGGACTTCAACCTACCCTCTTCTGCCTGTTGCAAGACGAAGGTGACCAGAAGCGTAGTCTTCGATAAGACTAGCTATCCCCCTCTTATTCTGGCATTCTGTAGTTCAGTCCACCGATATGGCCCTTTACACATATACCCATGCATATGTAGTGTAGCTCCTTGCTTGCGAGTACTTTGGATGAGTACTCACGGTTGCTTTTCTCCCTCTTTTCCCCTTTCCCTTCTACCTGGTTGTCGCAACCAGATGCTGGAGCCCTGGAGCCAGACGCCACCGTCGACGACGACCCCTACTACACCGGAGGTGCCTACTACTACGTGCAGCCCGCTGACGACGACCAGGAGTAGATAGGAGGATCCCAGGCAGGAGGCCTGCGCCTCTTTCGATCTGTATCCCAGTTTGTGCTAGCCTTCTTAAGGCAAACTTGTTTAACTTATGTCTGTACTCAGATATTGTTGCTTCCGCTGACTCGTCTATGATCGAGCACTTGTATTCGAGCCCTCGAGGCCCCTGGCTTGTATTATGATGCTTGTATGACTTATTTATGTTTTAGAGTTGTGTTGTGATATCTTCCCGTGAGTCCCTGATCTTGATCGTACACGTTTGCGTGCATGATTAGTGTACGATTAAATCGGGGGCGTCACACTACACCACGCCTATGGAGAACATACGCGCTGCCTAGGCGGCAGCAGACGAGCTGGACCACCTGGAGGGCGACGAGCGTCGCTACATGACGGAGCATGTTCAACAGCTTATCGACGCGGTTGTCGCGCAACAAGAACACGCTGTCGCGTCGAGGAGCCCGACCAACAGGTTGAGAATCCGCCCCTCCGCCAAGAGCATGGCATGACCTCCCGGACGCCGACAGGCGGTGCCCGCGATAGACGAGACAAGGAGCCGGCTGCCAGCCGCAGCCGGACTCATATCACCATCGAGCGCGACCAAGGCAGCCGCTCACGAGCAGTTGAACGACAGGGCGATGATCCACTGCCACCGCCTCCTCAAAGAGAGAGGCGCGCTTCCCCACCACCTGTTGATCATCCGACTCCCGGCGACCGGCTGGGCTGCCGAGAAGGGGTCGGAGAGAATGACGCGCGCCACCGGATCGATCGCCTGGCTCGATCCTTGCCGCTAGAAGAAGAAGATGCAACGGAGCCGCCTTGTTTTGGCCCCCCGGCTCCTCGAACGCCAGCTGGAGACAACAGTCAGCGCCAGTAGCAGAATGACAATAAGTGCAAAGCCCCCTAGCCGGCCTCCACCAGCCGGCAGGTGGCGACAGTTGAAGATCAACAACCTGAAGGGAAGCCACTCCCCAAGCATCAGAAAGGCGGCAAGCCGGCCTGGTTTCCCGCTTTCTCCTTTGAGCAGACCCTCGATGATCCCTGCAAGTTCCACAGCGGTGCGAAGCCGTCCAACCATACAACTTGGAAGTGCCACTTGCTTGTCCGCATCGCCAAGGGAGAAGGACTGCAGTGGCACCCCGACTCAGAGCAACCGGTTTACAATGCATTGCCAGCCCAGAGACCATGTCTTCTGGCAACACACAACATCTTGGTATAGAAAACAGCCACTTTATTGATGCTAGCGGATCATAGTTTATATTACAACAGGTGGCGAGGCCAAGCGGCACACACGGTGCGGCTGAACAATATGTACATTATTTAGTGAACATAAAGGGGCCTCGATCAGAACAACTACGTGGTAGCGAAACAACGTCGTAGCGGAACTCCATAGCACAGGGACACCGATGTGGACACGATCTAGACTCGGACAACACTCCTTTCCAATGAGACTTTCCTGAAAGCTGGCATGACACGCCAGGTCAGTACATTGAATGTACTTGTAAGCTCACAACAAACAATATCATGATACTTAACCAATTAGCAATGCAACAACATATCATACATGCTGTGATCATGATCTCGTGATAAAATTCCCTTGGATTTGCTTACCAACGGTGATCGCTCTCGGATCACAAACGGACCCACCTCGTGATCTTGGATCGGGTTACCTTCTAACCAAACGGTGATCTTTCCGGCGATCACAACCATGACCAACACTTGGTCTCAAATGGTGACCTTTCCGGCGATCACAACCATTACTAACACTTGGTCTCAAACGGTGATCTTTCCAATGATCACAACCATGACCAACACTTGGTCTCCAACATCAAAATGGTTTACCCACCATCATCTTCTCAACAGTGCGACGTTCATAACTTAGTGTGCAAGATTAATTTAAACATTGACCCATGGTGTGACTGTCACATCCCTAGTTCTGTTAATGCCTAGTGCTAGCATCTGGTGTTGCATCATGTCTACTTTTCTCAGAAAGTGGAAATGGGGATGACAGAAACCCCCAGCACCACTTAAACCAACTAGGGTTTACTAAAATCCTTTTCAATGAACCCAAAATGCCCTTCAGAAAAGTTCATGATTTTTGAATTGGTCTCGAACCTCTACCAAAAATGGTGCACACTTTTCTATGTCATTAATGGATTTTTGAATTAACTCATATTGTATTTGAATTGGAGCTATTAATTCCTATAAAATATTTGGTAGCTCCAAATATTCTGAAACTTACTGAAGGCCTCTGAAACAATTCAGTTACTGCCCACAAATATTTTCAGGATTTAAAAAAATGATTTGGTTTACAAACTAAATCAAAACAAAGCAAATAAATAGGAAAACAGAAATAAGAGAGAGAGAGAGTACTTACCTGGCCAACTTACCTGGCTGGTCCAGTTACTGTGCAGTCCAGCAGCAGCCCAGCCCACCGCAGCCGCCATCGTCTTCAACCTCCTGCCAGTAGGCAGGAGGGCGTGTGCCCGACGTGCATGCACACACGCCGGCCACCTCCTGCTTGCCAGCTCACCGGTGGACTCACCCGAGGGAGCCACTCACCCCCCTCGACCCTCTGCATCTCCTCACTCACTCACTTCCTTCTCTCCCCTCCTCTGTTCTCTTGCACGCAGCCACTGAGCGGAGCTCGTCGCCGCCGTCCACCGCCACCGCGGCCACCGCCGTCCCGACGACACTCTGAGCAGTCTACGAGCTTCGACCCGATGCCCTCTTCCTCCTCACCACGCCAAGTGAGCCGGGAAGCTCTGCTTCGTCCTCGGCGTCGACTTGTTCCTCCTCGGGCCATCGAGATTGCCGGTGACCTCCTGCCATTACCAGCCCTTCCAGCCGAGGCCACAGCTGAACTCTCTGTGAGCTCCTCTTCCCTCTCCCCCTAACCACGTCGCTCGAGCCGCCCCTAACCTCGTTGGCCATCATGGCCGAGAGCTCGGCTCCGCCCGCCATATCACCGCCCCAGCCACAGCTGCTGCCACCCGCGTCTGAGCCCATCAGCACACCCCCAGGAGCACGTTGCACCCACCAGCTTCTTCTCCCGTGCACTATAGCGCCAAACCTGACCCCGCCTGAACTCCGGTCGCCGCCACAAGCTCGACTCAAGCGAGCTCGCTCCACCCCAGCTCCTCCCGCTTGCCCTACCAGATGTGCGCGAGCCGCAACTACACGTAGGACCAAACCGCGGTCGATTTGGTCGACCGTGGGCAAATTTCGAGCCCCTTCGCTGTCTCGGGCTTCACTGGCGATGAGCCGTAGACCAAGTCCGGCGTGTTTGACGATTTTGAACTGGGGTTGCCTCTCTAGGGTCGCTGACGTGTGGGCCCAGAGCCCTGCTAATTTTAGCTTAATGCTAATTAACACTTAGTTAACCCACTGACACACTGACTAGTGGGCCCAGGCCCCACTGACAGTTTAGTTAGTATTTTTTTAATGCTAATTAACCCTGTTAATTAGTGGTGACGCTGACACGTGGGCCCATTGGTCAGGTTTGGCCTGGACCGGCCCTGTTGACCACTGACATCACAGTGACGTCATGCTGACGCAGTAATGCATTTTCTGGATTTATTCTTATTCAGGAAATTCCAGAAAATAGTGCTGAATTCTAAAATTCATAGAAATTCAACCATAACTTAGAATGAAATAAGTTATATATGAAAAATGATTAGAAAAATCCAATCTATCCATCTTTATAGGTTTCATGCATGTTAGAGCAACTTAACCTTGCTGTTTAGGTCAAACATGTTAATGCACTTATATGAACCCATAACTTGAGTTTGTATTTGAAACTTTGGATCAAATTGACTCAAAACCAGCTGGTTGTAGTTGCATTAGCCCAACACACTCATTTTTCCATGTCATGATCATACGTCATATTGTGCATTGCACTGATTGTGTTTTCCTTCCTTATTGCCGGTATTTGTCCCCTCTCGATAGACGTGCTTCCGACGATGAGTTCGATGACACCGATGAAGAACTATTCTATCTTCAGAAGTGCCAGGCAAGAAAAACCCCCTTGTTCATTCCGATAAAATCCCACTCTGTTGCTCCTCGAAGCCTAATGAATAAATACTTTGAGTCGTAGAGTTTTGTTGTGATGCCATGTTGTATTTGCACATATCGAGCATATTGTGTGTATGTTATTGAAATTCTTGGTATGTTTGGGATCCGACAACCTAGTTGTCTATCCTTGGTAGCCTCTCTTATGGGGAAATGTAGTCTGGTGCTTCCACTGAGCCATGGCAGTCTGCTACAGCCCTGTTTACCGGAGTCCTGCTAGCCCAATTACTACTACTCTGGAACACTTAGACTGGCCGGCATGTGATCCACTTTGTTCCTGTGTTTGTCCCTTCGGGGAAATATCACGCGGTGACTTCTGAAGTCCTGCTAGACTGCTACAGCATGGGTTCCCATAGTCCTGTTAGCCCAGTTGCTACAACTCGGATTCACACGATGATGACCAACACGCTTGATGCTGGTTCATGTATGCTTGTCCCCGTAAGTCAGTGCCACTCTGGGTTCATGACTAGTCATGTCGTCTCGGGCTCTCTGTCATATGGATGCTAGCGACACTATCATATACGTGAGCCAAAAGGGGCAAACGGTCCCGGGCCAGGTAAGGTGGCACCCGTGGGAATACCGTGTGTGAGGCCGTAAAGTGATATGATGTGGTACATGCTAGATCAGTGTGACTTAGGATCGGGGTCCTGACAGCTTTGGTATCAGAGCCTGACTACCTATAGGATTACCAAGCCAAACTGGTCGAAGTTGAGTCTAGAAATTCTTTAGTTATGTAAGGGAATTGATTGCGGAAGGGAACGTAAGGCTCTTTTTACTCCTTTACCTTATGCCTTCTGATCCGAGTCATCTTATCTTTCCTATGGGGTTAAGGAACTAGGCTCTCTCTTCTTTCTATCAGGATCACGTGTTACGAATCTATAGACTCTTAGGATTGTTGGTCTCAAGCCTCAGTTTTGTTCCTACTACTTTCGTATGTTGACAGTTGATCTCGGAACCTTGATATTGTGATGTTGAGTTGTTATGCCACCATTTTGCAGGATGTCTCAAATATTTTTGAGCATTTACAGCCGTTATGCTGTCCGAGTCATCCCAGGTTTCTAAATAGTCTGATGCATTTGCAAATCCCTTCCTCCCGTTTCTGGTGTTCATTTGGGCCAGGATAATCACACAAATTAGTGTGTTGAGGTACTCCGTTGCCTCGGCATATATGTTGGAGCTGTTATTGTGACCCTATGTGTCTTAGAGGATCACCTAGTAATCTAGAAATGCTTTGCATCCCTAGTGTGATGATTCTGGCCATTATTCTCGAAAGCATCCCGTGATGCCATTTAGTTAGTAGGCATTCTATTTCTGGGTTCTTGAACCCGAGATTCACCCTACTTACTTCATGTTGGTAGTGTTTGCTAGTTCCTTTAGGATATTAGTAACCTTTGTGATAGTCCTCGAGGTCCATGGTATTTCCTTCTTCCAAATACCATGAACTGCATATGGCAGAAGTTCTTTTGAACCAAAAGATCGCAAGCAGAGTGCTCTTGATGAGTTCTCCGTTATATTGTGAATCTGACAGTTCTACTATTCTGCATGGGTTATCTGGAAGAAATGTTGAGCTTTACTCGACATACTAATCTATGCATCCACAACTCAGAAAGATATATGTTCCTTGAGTTTTCCCTCTTTAGTTGTTATCCAACCTTCGTCTGTCAATTGATAGTGAAGAGTATGCGTGCATTCGTTCATCGATGCCTATTATTCTTGTGGCCGTCAAGCCGTTCTAGTTTCAGAATGACTAGGAGAAACAAACTCCAGTACCTCTTCCATTTCTAGGATTGGGTCAAAGTAGTTGTATCCCGCAGATCAAAATGCCAATCCAGCTTTTGATTCTGTTCTACCCTAAAGTATTACCGTCTTCTGTCAAGAATGTCATGGGAATTGCACACCATCTTATGAATTCTTGATACAGTGATACCTCTCGCCATCGTTGTTCATTCCTCGGTTCCTGTGTTGCTGCAACCGGAATACCGACAAGTGAATCATGATGTGTGAAATCAATACTCCTAGCAACTACGTTTCTTGGTAGTTAAAGGACAATATTCTCATCCTTAGCATGTTGGTTATTGAATCACCATCCTAGGACTGATTGTGCTACCTAGTCCATTTCTCTTAGTGCACTCTTCGATCAGTGAGTTAGGATTTTGTTAAACCCTTTCTCTTTTATCACATCGTCTTGCGTTTAAAAGTAAGATTGTTCTCGAGTTTAGTAACATATCGGTGGTTCGTGATTTTCCGAATATCTTCTCGAAAGTGTTACCAGGTTGTCACCTGACCGCTATATTGAGTTCGTGATCAAGTTGGTTTCTTATAAACCACTCCTTCTCCATGAATCCGTGTTGGATACCCCTGAGCTAGTTCGTTAAGCTAAACAACAACTTGGAGAGTTGGAAGATAAAAGCTCACCTAATTTAGTTAGTTTCAAAGGGATATCCTTGTGTTGTGTGTTAGTTGAGGAAAGATGATATCTTCATCGATTGGTCCCTGTGATCAGTTGTTGGACCTATTGTCTTATCAAAACTTGATTTGAGTATGGGCTATCAGCAAATCAAATCAGTACCAACGATGTTCATAATGTTGTCTTACTCATGGTTGATTCCTCGAGCATACACCATTATATCTTTTGGTCTGACCAATGCTATCACCTGGTTCACATAATTGTGGAATTCCATCATAGGGAAGCCTCGATGGATTGTTGTTGAGCCCATTGGAAACATTTTCATTTTGTCCATGATTCATGTTGAACATTTAGCTAGTGTTGTAAACTTGTGTAAGAATTTTCTTCATGTCCCATTCATGAAGGATATGTTGGATGAAAGAAGTGACTTCCTCTAATTCATGTGCATTTGATGCAAGTTGCCACCGTGAATTCGAGAAAGTTTGTTTTCCTTCCTCTGGAATCATTCCAAGTAAGTCATGCATATGTGCAAAGTATACTGTGGTTTGGAGACTTGCAACCTTCATTCTATATGTATACCTGGCACACCAAGCCACTAACTGATTTGTTCAAGGAGAAGAAGTTCGTTCATAAGAGTTAATCATATGACTTATGCAAGGACTTTGTTATACGCGATGATGGTTCCCAACCAGAACTCGGTAGTGTTTTATTATTAGACTACCATGTGGTCATGCTTGTCTAGGACAGTGTGGTCACAGGTGTGTAGCAGAACCAACTCATGTTTTGGAGCTTGCTATCGTAGTTCATCTCCCGAGAATCTCGCAACATCATCTCGTCGATTTGTGTTGCAAACTTTCATTTCTCTCTCTAGACTGGATGAGTCTGGATTATCCTGACACCAACCAGATCTGAATCTCAGGCAGATGTGATGGTTGGAACGTTTCCCAAGAGCTATAATATTGGCCTCTCTGTAACCGGTAGAGTGGATGTCGTGGCCAACACACCCAACCGGAAGACCTATCATTGTAGTATCTTGCTTGAAGAAGTTGGCCACCTTCCCATAAGGATTCCGTAGGATTTACTTCCATAGTTATTTCCTTATGGATTCTTGTGCTCCCGAAGTCCGACCTTCTACCTGATGTTCTAGATACCAAACCATATCAATAAATGGGTTACGCTAGCACATCAAGGAGAACATTAGAAGCAGAGTGCTAAATGTCTCTCAGTCGATCATCCAGATTCTGTTTCCTTGACCTCGCTAAGGTGAAATCTGAGAAAGTGTTATCTTCCTTTGGATCTGCATCCTCCACCAACATTCATCATGGTAGTACGAGGTGTCACCAAGATCCTAGCTCATATGTTGGTAAACATTGATGAATATGGAAACGCTCAAGTTCTTGAGAGCATGCGCAAGCACTAGCTTCTATCGTCGGCATTAATTAGGATTTGCTCAAAGTTTCCTCAAATATTCTATAACCATTCAAACAGTGGAATCAATCTTGACTGTTGAGTTCTTCCCAGTTACCAGAATCATTCCCAGCATGCACCGCCATTGTGTCATCCTTCTATGGACTACCCTTCTCAGTAATTACTGATCAGGATCATCTTCAAAGTGGTCCTACCACGGGTTCCCGTCCATTTCCGATGATAGGCAAAAATCATCCATTCCGTTGTCTTCAACAAGGTAGTCCACATCATCCATCCTAGTATGAGTATGTTCCTAGGCTGGTATGAAAAGTTTCAATGATCTAGATATCAAAAGTAATTCTTTTTGCCACTTAATGGAATAATTCTACGAGTCACCTCCCCCGAGGTGTCCCACTATGGAATGATGGCAATTATCTCCTTGCTACTTTGACCCCATTCACCATCTTCTCAAGCGTGGAATTGTTGCCTACCAAATTGAACCCCGTCATCTGTTCTTCCATCCCTTCTGAGGTGTGTTTGAATGTCTCAGCTCGAGAGATGTTGCTATGTCTCATTCTGTGAGTTGATCCTGAGTTGTTCGATCTTCGAGAAGATCGATCCTTCTAGAGTTTCATTTTCCTCTCGTTGCCATGTTGACTGGAGTTCTTAGAGCAAGACGATGAGACAAAGATGGTGATTGAATCAACGCCTTTATGAAGTGCAACCTGGATCGTGAAGATTGTGTTAGTTTGCGTTCCACCTTCATCTTACCCTACGCATGAATCTCGGGACAAGATTCTTATTTAGTGGGGGTGAGTTGTCACATCCCTAGTTCTGTTAATGCCTAGTGCTAGCATCTGGTGTTGCATCATGTCTACTTTTCTGAGAAAGTTGAAATGGGGATGACAGAAACCCCCAGCACCACTTAAACCAACTAGGATTTACTAAAATCCTTTTCAATGAACCCAAAATGCCCTTCAGAAAAGTTCATGATTTTTGAATTGGTCTGGAACCTCTGCCAAGAATGGTGCACACTTTTCTAGGTCATTAATGGATTTTTGAATTAACTCATATTGTATTTGAATTGGAGCTATTAATTCCTATAACATATTTGGTAGCTCCAAATATTCTGAAACTTACTGAGGGCCTCTGAAACAATTCAGTTACTGCCCACAAATATTTTCAGGATTTATAAAAATGATTTGGTTTATAAACTAAATCAAAACAAAGCAAACAAATAGAAAAATAGAAATAAAAGAGAGAGAGAGGACTTACCTGGCTGGCCTAGTTACTGTGCAGCCCACCCCACCGCAGCCGCCACCGTCTTCAACCTCCTGCCAGTAGGCAGGAGGGCGTGTGCCCGACGCACGCGCGCACGCGCCGGCCACCTCCTGCTTGCCAGCTCGCCGCTGGACTCACCCGACGGCGCCACGCACCCCCCTCGACCCTCTGCACCTCCTCCCTCACTCGCTGCTCTCTCTTCCCTCCTCTGTTTCTCTTGCATGCAGCCATCGAGTGGAGCTCGTCGCCGCCGTCCACCGCCACCGTGGCCACCTCCATCCCGATGACACTCCAAGCAGTCTACGAGCTCTGACCCGATGCCGTCTTCCTCCTCACCACGCCAAGTGAGCCTGGAAGCTCTGCTTCGTCCTCGGCGTCGACTTCCTCCTCCTCGGGCCACCGAGATCGCCCACGACCTCTTGCCATCACCAGCCCTTCCCCGAGCTCGCCGAGGCCACCGCTGAACTCTCCGTGAGATCCTCTTCCCTCTCCCCTAACCACGTCGCTCGAGCCGCCCCCTAACCTCGTTGGCCATCACGTCCGAGAGATCGGCTCTGCCGGCTATATCACCTCCGCGTCCACAGCTGCTGCCACCTGCGTCTGAGCCCGTCAGCGCGCTCAGCACACCCCCAGGAGCATGTTGCACCCACCAGCTTCTTATCCTATGCACCGTAGCGCCAAACCCGACCACGCCCGAACTCCGGCCGTCACCACGAGCTTGACTCCGGCGAGCTCGCTCCACCCCAGCTTCTCCCGCTTGCCCTACCAGATGCGCGTGAGCCCCAGCTGCGCGTAGGACTAAACTGCGGTCAATTTGGTTGACCGTGGGCAAATTCCGAGCCCCTCCGCTGTCTCAGGATTCACCGGCGACGAGCCATGGACCAAGTCCGGCGTGTTTGACCATTTTGACCTGGGGTTGACCTCCCGATGGTTGCTCACATGTGGGCCCAGAGCCCTGCTAATTTCAGCTTAATGCTAATTAACACTTAGTTAACCCACTAACCCACTAACTAGTGGGCCCAGGCCCCACTAACAGTTTAGTTAGTATTATTTTTAATGCTAATTAACCCTGTTAATTAGTGGTGACGCTGACACGCAGGCCCACTGCCCTGTTGACCGCTGACATCACAGTGACGTCATGCTGACGCAATAATGCATTTTCTGGATTTATTCTTATTCAGGAAATTCCAGAAAATAGTGCTGAATTCTAAAATTCATAGAAATTCAACCATAACTCAGAATGAAATAAGTTATATATGAAAAATGATCAGAAAAATCCAATCTATCCATCTTTATAGGTTTCATGCATGTTAGAGCAACTTAACCTTGCTGTTTATGTCAAACATGTTAATGCACTTATATGAACCCATAACTTGAGTTTGTATTTGAATCTTTGGATCAAATTGACTCAAAACCAGCTGGTGGTAGTTGCATTAGCCCAACACACTCATTTTGCCATGTCATGATCATACATCATATTGTGCATTGCATTGATTGTGTTTTCCTTCTCTGTTGCCGGTATTTGTCCCCTCTCGATAGACGTGCTTCTGACAATGAGTTCAGTGACACCAATGAAGAACTATACTATCTTCAGAAGTGCCAGGCAAGCAAAACCCCCTTGTTCATTCCGATAAAATCCCACTCTGTTGCTCCTGGAGCCTAATGAATAAATACTTTGAGTCGTAGAGTTTTGTTGTGATGCCATGTTGTATTTGCACATATCGAGCTTATTGTGTGTATGTTATTGAAATGCTTGGTATGTGTGGGATCCGACAACCTAGTTGTCTATCCTTGGTAGCCTCTCTTATGGGGAAATGTAGTCTGGTGCTTCCACTGAGCCATGGTAGTCTGCTACAGCCCGGTTTATCGGAGTCCTGCTTTCCTAGTTACTACTGCTCCGAAACACTTAGACTGGCCGGCATGTGATCCACTTTGTTCCTGTGTCTGTCCCTTCGGGGAAATGTCACGCGGTGACTTTCGGAGTCCTGCTAGCCTGCTACAGCTCGGATTCCCAGAGTCATATTAGCCCAGTTGCTACAGCCCGGATTCACACGCTGATGACCAACACGCTCCAGGCTGGTTCATGTATGCCTATCCCCATAACTCAGTGCCACTTTGGGTTCAGGACTAGTCATGTCATCCCGGGTTCTCTATCATATGGATGCTAGTGACACTATCATATACATGAGCCAAAAGGCGCAAACGGTCACGAGCCAGGTAAGGTGGCACCCGTGGGAATACCGTGCGTGAGGCCGCAAAGTGATATGATGTGTTACATGCTAGATCAGTGTGACTTAGGATCGGGGTCCTGACAGTGACCTACTTTCGAGCGTGTCCGTAACTATGGACTCGGCTATCAATAGATTTAATACACTCTGCAGAGGTAGCGCACTGTACCCACACAACAGAACCCATTCCCTCGCACTCCCATTCGGGTGGACCAACGGCATTCCAATGAAACCCCTGCATTGCCATGACACTCTCTCAGCCACTCTGGCTCACTCCCCACTTGGCTAGTCTTCGGTGGCCTTGTGTTTACCAAAGACACCAACGGCCACCGTTGTGGCAAAAATTAAATGGTCCCAAACGAGGACAAGGTACCATAACATCAACAACGGGCACACAAGGTTATGTCTGCTTACTGGGCCAGGGTATCGCACACCCATAACCTTCCCTCGTTGGAGGCATCGACCAGAGGCATGACAACGGACCAAATAAAGGTCTTCCCATGAAGGCAAATGTGGTTGCACTGGGAAACTCGATTCAGTGGCACAATGACCCGGTCAACGATATATTCAAGTTGTGTTATTAGCAGGTTCAACTTAACGTGAAAGTCCGGTGTCATAACATGCCATGAAAGTGCAACACAAACATATGCAGCATATATCATCGAAAATAACTGGGTCAACTATATCCACACTAAGCATAGACATCAACAACTCATAACACTTCCCTGGTTATGATTAATCATCACTTTAAACAGAATCTTTACTTAGCAAATTTATCATCTTTCTCCTCCAAGAAAATAACTCAAAACAATTACTTATATCCATAACCATATTACTTCTTCATAACAAATATTACTTCTAGTTACTTAACCAACTTAGTTAGCTTCAAACTTTCTGTAAACTATGCATTCAACTTAAACTAGCAACCAATACGAATATAAATAATATACTAGTGATTTAGATGCATGGATTAAATCATCAATTCAAGTTAAAAAAAGTCACAAATATTGTAATGGCTCCATGAAAATGTTGTCGTGGCTTGCCTTAGTGCACATAGGTTCACAATCCTCCTGGTGATCCTCAAGACAACCTTCACTTTCTGAAAAACAATAATAAACACCAAAAGAAAACATCAATAACCCTTCTGAAATTCACCAGAAAATCTAGGCAACAGAGAAAAATCTCATTTTTGTGAGCTTCTAGATTTCTTCATAAAGAACACAATGCAAAAAGAATCAATTCATTTGGACTTATGGTTAAAAAGTTTTGGCTGTTTGAAGCTCTCTAGATAGAATTAAATTTGAATTTAAATAAAACAGAAAAGAGGGGGGTGACGTCGAAGGCGTAAACCTCGCGGGCGCCACCACTCGTACTGCTTTGCGCGCGTACAGAGTGGCTGACTAGCGGGCCCCGCTAGTCATGTGAGAGGGAGGGGGAGAGGGAAACAGAGGACGACGCGGCTTCACCGGAGCACACGCTGGTGAGGAGGGCTTCTTGGCCCGAACTAGAGGAAGGGATCGAAAGAGGAGACGGAGGCGCACCTGCCCGTACACATAGGTTAGCTAGGGGTGGTAGGAGGCGTCGAAAACGATCTCTCCAGCGGCGATAGGAAGCAGGGGTCGCCGGAGTTGAAGATGACGGCGACTAGAGGCAACACCAGGGGCTCCAACCGGGCGGAACGGCACCACCGAGGCACGGCGAAGGCCCTGGAAGGGTGGCCCGAGCCTGGGAGGGGCTGGAGCTGCGGAGACAACCCGAGGGGATCACCGGCGAGCTTGATCTCGGGGACGGCGGCCCACGGCCTGCCCGGCCAGGCTACAGCTTTCTACGAGATCGTGGAGTGTGTGTGAGGAGTGGATGATGCTTGAGGAGGCTGGGGAGGGCTCTATTTATAGCCGAGCGATGAGAGGGGATTGGGCTCCGCCGGAGGACACCTGGACATGGCGCCCGGCGACGAACGGCATCAGTGAGCAAGGGGGAAGGCGACGCAGCTCACGCGTGCACTGTGGGTGAGCGGAGATGAGCATAGGGGCGAGAGGGTGGCGACGAACACAGTGCGTAGCACATTGTTGCATTGGCCGGACTGCGCTCGTGCTCGCTGCGGCAAGCTCCGGCATCAACGAGCGCCATGAGGGAGTTAAGAGGGTCGGGACGATGATCGTGGCGAAGTTTGGCATGGTTTGGCAGTCGGGGAACCGAGCGCACGCGCAACAGAGCGCTTGGCGGCACTCAAAGCATGGTGTCATGCAGGTTGGAATCATGCACATGCGTGGTCACCACGTGAACTCTGACCTCAGGCCGACCTAAGCCCAAACTTCATGTCTGGCGTGTAGTTCATGGTCGATTGAGAGGTTACCACGCTTTGGTTTGAGCTCAGACGCAGTAGAATGGATTTCAACTTCCTGGTAAGTTTTTTGTCAATAACTTTGAGATCTTGCTGTGGTCAAACTACTGAGAGTTGGGAGCTGGGCTTTGGAGGTTAGCAATCATCTACTAAGGTGATGATGCACAAGATAAATGAGCCACAATAGAGCAAGTAAAATGGTAGTTGCTGTAGAAACCCCCATTTCTGTCCAGAACAGAAAATATTTTCTGTATCAAAAATATTCCAAAAAGTGATGAAATATTTTTGTCAGGAAGGTGCCCTAGGGTTCAAAGAATATTTGGAAATTTTCTCAAATTTTTGTGGGCAAGAAAAATTGGGGTTGCTTTGGAGCACATTGAGCTAGCTAGGATTTTAGAGAGGTAAATGAATATTTTCCTTTAAGAAAAATATTCAAAAATATTATTTTGAGGTGAACCAGAGAAGAAATGATAGTTAGAGAGGGAAATGAGACACTTGGGTGAAATTCAAGGGGTACCCATGTGTTTAAGTCCATCTGAAAAGATTTAAAACTTCAAATTTCAAAATCAAACCAACTGAAAATCAGTCAAAGAGAAGAGGGCAAAAACCAGACTGTGACAACCCCCCCACTTAGGATGAATCTTGTCCTTGAGATTCGGTTGCTTGGGAAAATCATTCTAGATATTGTGCCTTTAGAAATTCTCGTTCCTAAGTCGATTCTGCCTCTGTGTGATGCTCCCACTAAACTTTGTAAAACTTCCTTGCTTTACTATGAGTGACCCTTTCCATCTAATCCAAAATTCTGACTGGTCTCTCTTCATATGTTAAATCCTTTGCCAACTCTATTTCAGTCATAGCAGTCTTTTTCTCACGCGGCGATATGCACCGTCTCAACTGTGAAACATGAAACACATTGTGCACTTCCGATAATTCAGGGGGTAGTTCCAATTGATATGTAACCGTACCCACTCTGGACATAACTGGAAATGGACCAATAAATCTGGGTGCCAACTTTCCACGAGTCTGGAATCTCTTGACTCCTTTCGTAGGAGTGACTCAGAGGTATACTTGTTCTCCGGGTTCAAAACTGATCTGTCGGTGCTTTGCATCTTAATAACTCTTTTGTCGCGATTTGGCCAATTGCAATCTATCTCGGATTTCCTTGACTTGCTTCTCAGCTTCCATCATGAGATCCGTTCCGAAAATACGACTATCTCCAGTTGGGACCAATTCAAAGGAGTGCGGCACTTACGGCCATACAAAGCCTCATATGGTGAGATCTTTAGACTGGTCTAGAAGCTGTTGTTGTATGAGAACTCGGCATACGACAGGCAGTCTTCTCATTTAGATCCTTGGGCCAAAGCATAGGCTCGTAGCATATCTTCGAGTATTTGTTTTACCCACTCAGTCTGTCCATCAGTTTGTGGATGATAAGCGGTACTATATTTTAGCACTGTCCCCAAGGCTTGATGGAGACGTGACCAGAAAGCGGAGGTAAAAAGTGACCCCCAGTCAGAAGTGATTGTTTGGGGTACTCCATGCAGACTGACCATCCTGGATACATACAATTGTGCAAGTTGATCTGCTCGATATGTGGTTCTGATCAGGATAAAGTGAGATACCTTGGTTAACGTGTCCACTATGACCCAGATTGCATCATTGCCTCGCTGAGGCTTAGGTAGCCCTATGACAAAATCCATGCAGACATCAACCCAATTCCATTGTGAAACTGGCAGCAGTTGGAGAAGTCCGGCTGGCTTCTGATGCTCTGCCTTCACCTTGTTGCATATGTCACAACAGGCCACAAAATAGGCGATGTCTTTCTTCATTCCATCCCACCAGAATATTTGTCGAAGGTATACATACATTTTAGTACCTCCAGGGTGAATAGAATACGAAGATTCGTGTGCTTCCCTTGACTGGGTACACAAATCCTTCCACGGAATCGGAGGGTACCAAGTTGATCCTTAGAAAAATCTAAAGTCTGTCCTGCTATCATACGCTTGGCACGTTTCTTCAGGACGGTGTCAGCTGGCTAGGCCTTGTGGATCTCTTCCTCAAGTATAGGTGCAATTTTCAAAATATTAGCAAGACCAGCATCAACTATGACCAGGTTGAGCTGAGCAATCTCCTCTTGAAGTTCAGGAGGCAAGGATTTCAGTATGACATTCAAGCTGACATGCTTCCGACTGAGTGCATCGGCAACCACATTGGCCTTACTCGGGTGGTAATTTATTCCAAGATCATAATCCTTGACTAACTCAAGCCACCTTCGTTGACGGAGATTTAAATCTGGCTGAGAAAATATATACTTGAGACTTTTGTGGTCGGTAAAAATTTGCCACCTGTTCCCTATGAGGTAGTGTCTCCAAATTTTTAGAGCATGAACCACCACGGCCAATTCCAGATCATGTGTAGGATAATTTCCCTTGTGGGGTCGTAGCTGCCGTGATGCATATGCTACCACCTTGCCGTCTTGCATAAGTACGCATCCAAGTCCTTGTCTGGAGGCGTCGCAGTACACATCAAAGCTGCGGTAGATATCTGGAAGAGTCAACACAGGTGCGGTCCTCAGCCGTGTATTTAGCTCATTGAAACTTTTCTCGCTGTCCTCGGTCCATTCAAACTTCTTATCCTTCTTGAGAAGCTTCGTCATGGGTTTGGAAATCTTGGAAAATCCTTCAATGAAACAACGTTAATATCCGGCTAATCCAAGAAAACTCCGGATCTGTGATATGGTTGTGGGTGGCAACCAATCGAGCACATCCTTTACTTTGCTCGGGTCCATGGCTATACCTTCGGAGGAGAGCACATGTCCGAGAAATCCAACTTGCTTGAGCCAAAACTCGCATTTACTGAATTTGGCGTATAGCTGATGGTCGTGGAGTCGTCGTAGCACTGCTTGGAGGTGTTCTTTGTGCTCTTCTTCACTTTTTGATTATATAAGTATGTCATCGATAAAGACTACCACAAATTTATCGAGGAAGTCCATGAATACTTTATTCATCATATGCATGAAGAAAGCAGGGGCATTGGTGAGACCAAAGGACATAACTGTATATTCATAAAGACCGTACCGAGTAGTGAATGCGGTCTTAGGAATATCTTCCTTTATAATCTTGAGTTGATGATATCCTGTCCTTAAGTCAATCTTGGAGAATACCTTGGCCCCACTGAGCTAATCAAAGAAGTCATCAATCCTGGGCAGTGGATATTTATTTTTGATGGTGACATCATTCAGCTAACGGTAATCCACACACATACGGAGGCTGCCATCCTTCTTATCCACGAAGATAGCAGGTGATCCCCATGGTGAAGAGCCGGGATGGATATATCCTTTCTGGAGCATTTCATCAAGCTGTTTCTTTAGCTCCACTAATTCTTATGAGGGCATCCGGTAATACTTCTTTTATAACAGTGCGGTTCCGGGCACAAGATTTATTGCCAACTCAAGCTGCCGATCGGGTGGCATGCCTGGCAGTTCTTCTGGAAACACATCAGGAAACTCACTGACCACAGGAATTAATTCCAACTCACCAGCCATAGTGGTGAAAACCATTTCTTTCTTGGGTATGCATCTGCGAGCATAGAATTTGGTAGTCTGTCCCTCTTGACTGGTCAAAGTGACTTCTCAGGTTGCGAAGTTTATGCATACTTGATATTGGGTCAACTAATTCATACCCAAGATAACATCCAACTTTACAGACTCAATGATTATCAAGGAAGATGGAAAAATGGCTTCGTTGATATTTATTTCCAGATTACGACAGACCAGATTGCTCCTGATTAAGGATCCCGGGGTTTCTACCAGCATATTCTTGCCCAACAGCGAACAAGGAAATTTTTTTTGGGCAACAAAACTCCATGAAATAAAAGAGTGGGAAGCCCTAGAGTCAAATAAAATTACGGCATGTATGTTATTAACAGAAAACATACCAATGACGACTTTGGGGTTCTCTTGGGCTTCATCTGCGGAGAGGTGATGAACGTGCCTAGTGATGTTTTGCTGGGTAGGGCATGACTCCATAAAGTTGACTTGTGGCCTGATTAGGGCACTTGCCTCGCCGTTCTTGGGACACTATCTGGCATAATGTCCGGTTTGCGCACAACTGAAGCAAGAATTGTTGCGCTGGCACTCCTCTTACACCGGGTTGGACACGACATTCTTGACTTGTGTGGTGGTCTTGTTAACATTCTGTTGCCAATTGGGCTTGTATTCCACCTGAGTATGCCGCCAGGTATGAGCCTTTTGCACTGGCTGACCTTCCTTCCTTGGCTCAAACTTGCGCTTGTGATTGTTATCGGCAGGCCTATTGTCTGATACGAGCTTGTGCTCCCTTTCAGCAATGAAAGCCTTGTTTACCAGAGTTTAGAAATCTGGGAAATCAAACATACTGAGGGTACATCGGAGTTGCGGGTTTAATCCCCCAAGAAATCTGTCAATCTTTCTCTCTTTGGTGTCCACGTCATAAAGGGAGTAACAGGCCAAATGATTGAACTTTTGAAAATATTCACCCACAAACTGATTTCCTTGAAGGGGTGCGAGAAATTCATGTTGCTTAACCTTCATAATTCCCGTAGGAATATGATATTTCCGGAACCGATCCTTGAATTTTGCCCAGGTGATTTCTTCATCAGCAGGCCACATGGCTTTTGCGTTTTCCCACCATATGGCAGTAGCGCCTGCAAGATAATGGGTTGCAAATGGAACTTTATCATCTTCTTCAGTACAATCAATCTCGAGCTTCCATTTAATGCTTCGCAACCAATCGTCTGCATCCAAGGGATCAATAACCTAACTGAAACTGGGAGGCTTGGTTCTCTAAAAATCTGACAGCTTGGAGTGATGACCGTTCTGATTTCCATTTTGTCCAACCACAGCTTGCACACTCATTAATTTTTCAATCAGATCAATTATTCCTTCTTTCCTCAAACATACGCAGAATTTGCTCGGTGGACGGTGGATTTGGCGGTGGAGGCGGTGGTGGAACGTACAACTCGGGGGAGTGTCCTACCCGTCGTGCGGAATGACGAATAGGAGTATCCTCATGAGCGTCGCTACTGCTGCGTCCCCGCGTCATCCTATTGTGGATTTTTCCCAAGACAATGCAACCGAGATGAGAAACATCCAAAAATAAATTCGGGAAAAGCTAGCAACAAATCTCGAGAGAAAACGAAATAACGAAGAAAAATACGACGAATAAAATAGAGTTCCAAGGGAAAACTCAATTCAGTGGCACCATGACTCGGTCAACGATATATTCAAGTTGTGTTATTAGCAGGTTCAACTTAATGTGAAAGTAACCGGTGTCATAACATGCCATGAAAGTGCAACACAAACATTTGGAGCATATATCATCGGAAATAACTGGGTCAACTATATCCACACTAAGCATAGACATCAACAACTCATAACACTTCCCTGGTTATGATTAATCATCACTTTAAACAGAATCTTTACTTAGCAAATTTATCATCTTTCTCCTCCAAGAAAATAACTCAAAATAATTACTTATATCCATAACCATATTACTTCTTCATAACAAATATTACTTCTAGTTACTTAACCAACTTAGTTAGCTTCAAACTTTCTGTAAACTAAGCATTCAACTTAAACTAGCAACCAATCAGAATATAAATAATATACTACTGATTTAAATGCATGGATTAAATCATTAATTCAAGTTGAAAAAAATCACAAATATTGCAATGGCACCATGAAAATGTTGATGTGGCTTGCCTTAGTGCAGATGAGGTTCACAATCCTCCTGGTGATCCTCAAGACAAGCTTCACTTTCTAAAAACAATTATAAACACCAAAATAAAACATCAAGAACCCTTCTGAAATTCACCAGAAAATCTAGACAGTAGAGAAAAATCTCATTTTTGGTGAGCTGCTAGATTTCTTCATAAAGAAGACAATGCAAAAAGAATCAATTCATTTGGACTTATGGTTAAAAAGTGTTGGCTGTTTGAAGCTCTCTGGATAGAACTAAATATGAATTTAAATAAAACATAACTAAGGGGGGTGACGTCGAAGGCGTAAACCTCGCAGGCGCCACCACTCGTACCGCTTCACGCGCGTACAGAGTGGCTGACTAGCGGGCCCCTCTAGTCATGTGAGAGGGAGGGGGAGAGGGAAACAGAGGACGGCGTGGCTTCGCCGGAGCACACGCCAGAGCGGAGGGCTTCTTGGCGTGAACTACAGGAAGGGATCGAAAGAGGAGATGGAGGCACACCTGTCCGTACCCGTAGGTTAGCTAGGGGTGGTCACACGGCGTCGGAAACGATCTCTCCCATGGCGACAGGAAGCAGGGGTCACCGGAGTTGAAGAGGACGGCGACTAGAGGCGACACCAGGGGCTCCAACCGGGCGGAACGACACCACCGAGGCACGGCGGAGGCCCCGGAAGGGTGGCCCGAGCTTGGGAGGGGCAGGAGCTGCGGAGACGAGCCAAGGGGATCGCCGACGAGCTCGAGCTCGGGGATGGCGGCCCACGGCCTGCCGGGCCGGGCTACAGCTTTCTACGAGATCGTGGAGTGTGTGTGAGGAGTGGATGATGCTCGAGGAAGATGGGGAGGGCTCTATTTATAGCTGAGCGACGAGAGGGGATCGGGCTCCGCCGGAGGACACCTGGACACGGCGCCCGGTGACGAACGACATCAGTGAGCGAGGGGGAAGGCGACACAGCTCACGCGGGCACTATGGGCAAGCGGAGACAAGCATAGGGGCGAGAGGGTGGCGACAAACACATTGCGCAGCGCACTGTTGCACTGGATGGACCGCGCCCGTTATCGCTGCGGTGAGCTCCGACGTCGGCGAGCGCCGGGAGGGAGTTAACAGGGTCGGGACAATGATCGTGGCGAAGTTTGGCAAGGTTTGGCAGTCGGGGAAGCGAGCACGCACGCAACAGAGCGCTCGGCGACACTCAGAGCGTGACGTCATGCTGGTTGGCATCGTGCACACGCGTGGTCACCACGTGAACTCTGACCTCAGGCCGACCTAATCCCAAACTTCATGTCTGGCATGTAGTTCGTGGTAGATTGAGAGGTTACCACACTTTGGTTTGAGCTCAGACGTAGTAGAATGGATTTCTACTTCCTGGTAAGTTTCTGGTCAGTAACTTTAAGAGCTTACTATGTTCTAACTACTGAGAGTTGGGAGCTTGGCTTTGGAGGTTAGCAATCATCTACTAAGGTGATGACGCACCAGAAAAATCAGCCACAATAGAGCAAGTAAAATGGTAGTTGCTGGAGAAACCCCCATTTCTGTCCAGAACAGAAAATATTTTTTGTAGAAAAAATATTCCAAAAAGTGATGAAATATTTTTGCTCAGGAAGGTGCCCTAGGGTTCAAAGAATATTTGGGAATTTTCTCAGATTTTTGTGGGCAAGAAAAAATGGGGTTGCTTTGGAGCACATTGAGCTAGCTAGGGTTTTAGAGAGGGAAATGAATATTTTCCTTTAAGAAAAATATTCAAAAATATTATTTTGAGGTGAACCAGAGAGGAAATGATAGTTAGAGAGGGAAATGAGACACTTGGGTGAAAGTCAAGGAGTACCCAAGTGTTTAAGTCCATCTGAAAAGAATTAAAACTTCAAATTTCAAAACCAAACAAACTCAAAATTAGTCAAACAAAAGAGGGAAAAAAACCAGACTGTCACAACTGCCTCCTCCGCCTGCTAGCCCACTGGCTCCGCCTCCTCAGCAGCCGGCCACCCATCCAACAGTCGGTGCGATCCAAGATGATTATCCTGAATAGCATGGTCCTTATGTAGTCTTCACTAGAGTGGCAGACGATCGAGGCAGCCGACGTCAGCAGCACCGAGAGGTGAACATCGTCGCCTCAAGTGCTCCAGAATTCATGCATTGTTCTGAGAAGCCCATCAGCTGGAGCCGGGATGACCACCCGGAGGTGATGCCCTCTCCGGGCTCCTATGCTCTGGTGCTGGATGCAACTCTCGCAATAGAGAGGCGGGCTGCTCGTTTCTCCCGGATTCTGATAGATGGCGGCACCAGCATCAACATTATATATCGCGATACCATGGAAAAATTAAGCATTAAAGAATGGCAGCTCCATCCCAGCCGGACTGTTTTCCATGGTATTGTGCCCGACCTGTCCTGCTCACCAATCGGCAAGGTCAAGATAGACGTCATCTTCGGAGACAAGGATCACTTCCTCCGCGAAGCAATTTGGTTTGAGGTGGTGGACCTCGAAAGCCCTTATCATGTGCTCCTGGGCCGGCCGGCTCTGGCCAAGTTCATTTTGGTGCCACACTATGCTTACCTCAAGATGAAGATGCCAGGAACCAAGGGCATTATCATGATATCTGGAGACTATGAGGAATTGGCCGATTGCGCCGCGGCCAGCAGCCGGCTGGCTGAGTCCCTTGTGATTGCTGCTGAGAAGAAGCTCCTGGACCGGGTGGTGGCCTTAACCAGCAAGAAGCCGGACATGTCCCCAGAGCCCAAAGAGTCAGAGACCCAGGGCTCCTTCTAGCCGGCCAAAGAAACTAAGAAGATTCCTTTGGACCCCGAGCACCCAGAGAAATTTGCTGTCATAGGTGCCAACCTTGATAGCAAATAGGAAAGCAAGCTCATCGATTTCCTCTCTGAGAATCGAGACATCTTTGCATGGTCCCCCAAGGACATGCCGGGTGTTCCGACGGTGTAACACCCTCGATGCGACTATAGCTCCCACGTGTCGAGGCACGACTTAGAGACATAATCGCATTGAAGGCATATGTCGCAAGTTAGGCAATCTTCACAACATCCCATGTAATATGAATAATAAAGGGGAGAACATAGTTGGCTTACACTCGCCATGTCAATCAAGAACATAAATAACATCCATCATACAAACACTCATGGCCCGACTACGGTGCCAAAATAGAAGAAAACCCAACATGCGACAAGGTCCCAATCACCCCCAACTGGGCACCACTACTGATCATCGGGAAAGGAAACGTAGTAACGCCGAGAGTCCTCGTCGAACTCCCACTTGAGCTCGTACTCGTCACCTGGAGCGGAACCACCTGGACCTGCATCTGGAGTTATAGTAATCTGTGAGCCACAGGGACTCAGCAATCTCGCACCCTCGCGATCAAGACTATTTAAGCTTATAGGAAGGATAAGGCAAATATATGTGGAGCTGCAGCAAGCGACTAGCATATATGGTGGCTAACTTATTCGCAAAAGAGAGCGAGAAGAGGAGGCAACGCACGAGCGAGAAGCTAGAGAACAGCCTGCGCAAACATTACTCCAACACCGTGTCCACTTCCCGGACTCCGCCGAGAAGAGGCCATCACGGTAACACACTCAGTTGATTCATTTTAATTAATTAAGGTTCAAGTTATCTACAACCGGACATTAACAAATTCCCATCTGCCCATAACCGCGGGCATAGCTTTCGAAAGTTCAATCCCTGCAGGGGAGTCCCAACTTAGCCCATGACAAGCTCTCACGGCCAACGAAGGAATAGACCTCCTCCCAAGACGCTCCGATCAGACTCGGTATCTCGGTAACTCAAGACACTTCGACAGGTTAAAACAAGACCAGCAACACCGCCCGAATGTGCCGACAAATCCCGATAGGAGCTGCACATATCTCTTTCTCAGGGCACACTCAGATTGTCTAAACTTCCGGTAGGCTAGCCCAGAGTTGCCCCTGGTTGCCACCGGCGGCTGATGGTTTGGACCAACACTCAGAGGAGCACTGGCCCGGGGGGGGGGGTAAAATAAGATGACCCTTGAGTCTGCAGAACCCAAGGGAAAGAAAAGGCTAGGTGGCAAATGGTAAAACCAAGGTTGGGCATTGCTGGACAAGCTTTAATCACGGTGAAATATCAAGGGGTTCCCATTATAACCCAACCGCGTAAGGAACGCAAAATCCGGGAACATAACACTGATATGACGGAAACTAGGGCGGCAAGAGTGGAACAAAACACTAGGCGAGAGGCCGAGCCTTCCACCCTTTACCAAGTATATAGATGCATTAAGATAACATAGCAATATAATGATATCCCAACAAGTAAATAAATGTTCCAACAAGGAACGGCCTCCAATCTTCACCTGCAACTAGCAACGCTATAAGAGGGGCTGAGCAAAGCGGTAATATAACCAATCAATGGTTTGCTAGGACAATGGTGGGTTAGAGGTTTGACATGGCAATTGGGAGGCTGACAAGCAAAAGGTAGGCATCATAGCATTGGCATAGCAAGAGCGAGCAAACTAGCATAACAAAGATAGTAGTGATTTCGAGGGTATGATCATCTTGCCTGCACAGTTGTCAGAGTTGACTGGATCCTCAAAAGCAAACTCAACGGGCTCCTCGTTAGCGAACTCGTCTCCCGGCTCTACCCAACAAGACAAACAAGCAACAAGGATACAATCAACCACGTGCAAACTCAAATAATAAGATGCAATGATGGTATGCTATGCGGGATGCAAAATGCAAGATATGACAGGAAATGCATGAACCTGGCCTCAACTTGGGATTCCAAGGGTGCCACTGGAAATATGAGATGAAATCTCTTGAAAACGATATAAAGAACGCCGGAATCGGAGTTGCGGTTTGGAAATGGCAAGCGTTTTAAGAATGACACCGGTCTGCGATTTACAACAAGTAGGCATCTAAATGCAATGAGATGAATGTGCTACAGCCACCAAACATGACAACAAAAAGCATGGCAGGGATGCACACAAGATGCTTAACAAAATACTAGCACTGAGCTACGGCCAATTCATCCAATATGAGGTTCAAACAAGCATGGCAAAAACGCAAATGCAAAACAGATTCCAGACTTAGTGAAATTAACACTTGTCTGGAATTTCAGATCACGAAGCCCTCTTCGGAGCAACAAAACAACATGATACATGACCTGATTAAGACAAGTAAGAAAATGTCCTGGAGCTACTCAACAAGCTTAACAAAAGACCCAAAGTGACCTGGGGCCAAAAGGGTTCACAAAATATACTAACGGGCACACGAACATAGCTAAAACACAATCAGTTTTCAGACTTAGTGAAAACTGAGACATGCTGAAATATAACTCACGAAGGCATGTAAACAAGCTCGATGCACTCACTACGGTGCAAGTCATGGAAAGGCAAGCATACATACATTAAGAAGGCACAAAATTCTAGCTAGAAATGGCAAGAACAATGGCATAGCATGCACGGATCATCTACAACAACGCCGGCAAAATCGCAAACTAGTTGACGATCTGCCTAGATTCACAACGAAGCAAAAGTAGAGCTCGATTGACTCAAGCTAGGGTGCTCCAAAATTGCAAACAAAGACATGGATGGATAGAGCATAACATGATTAACAAAACTCCTTTACTGATCATCCTCAAAAGAGGCACGGATCACTAGGAAACAAGCTGAACATATGACATCATGAACTAAATAATCCCAGACTTAGTGAAAACAACTAAGTCTCTGAAAACAGATTTACCGGGTGCCTCACTTTGCAAGCTTGCACAAGTCACCACACACATCCTAAAAATGCATGGGTTGCACCTCTGGAAAGAAGACAAAATGCTTAACAAAACACATGAAGGACTCACAGGCATAGCATGCACACAATAATCATGGCAAAAATGACAAAAGTCTAAGATGAACTAGCAGATCTAACAATTAAATCACGAAGCCTCCTTCCAACAGCATTTTGGGCATCATAATGAGCTCAAATGAAAATGATGCAATGGAATGAAATGATGTACTCGTCAAGACGAACATTTTTATGTATTATATGCCCAAATCGGAGCTACGGATGCAAAGTTATGGGGCCGCGAACATGAGCATATGGATCAAAAATTCTGGGACTTAGTAAAAAAAATCAACCTCTCGGATCAGATCTAGGGTTTCGCACGGAAACCGAGGCGCGACGCTGCACTGTAGCTGTTCGAGGTTCACCGGAAAAAAGGGGCGCGGTGGCCGGAGCTCTCGCCGGAGAGGCGCCGGGGAAGTCGGAGGAGACCCGGGTCGGGCGGATCCGGCGCCGGAGGACTCGCCGGCGACGAGGGCAGCCACGCCCGAGGG
>NC_041392.1:337154412-337339677 GCF_002162155.2 Triticum dicoccoides | reverse complement strand
GAGGCGGCAGCCGCGGCGAAGGGCGGCCGGCGAGGTGGCAGGGCGCCGGGCGGCGGAGCCGGTGCGGCGGCGGGGCGAGGTGGCGACCGGCGCGGCGGGCCGAGTCGCCGGCCTCGGGGAAGGAGGCGAGGAGCGGGCGCCTGGCGCGTGGAGGCGGCGATGGGCCGGGGTGGCGGCTGGCGGCGGAGTGGAGGCGGAGGTGCCACGTGGCGAGCGCTGGGTGGCGGCGGCGGAATCCGGACGTTGTCCGGCTCGTCCGGACACGTCCGGCGGCGGCGGAGAGGGATTTTTAGGGTTTCGGAGAGGGAGAAGAGATCCGAAAATGGAGGGGTGTATATATAGGCATAGAGGGAGCTAGGAGAGTCCAAATGAGGTGCGGTTTTCGGCCACACGATCGTGATCGAACACTCTAGGATATGGAGCAGAGTTTGGTGGGTTTTGGGCCAAATTGGAGGGGTGTTGGGCTGCAACACACACGAGGCCTTTTCGGTCCTTCGGTTAACCGTTGGAGTATCAAACGAAGTCCAAATGATACGAAACTTGACAGGCGGTCTACCGGTAGTAAACCAAGGCCGCTTGGTAAGTCTCGGTCCAATCCGGAAATGATTAATCCCCACACACGAAAGAAAGCTAGAAGTGGCCACCGGAGGAGAACGAAGCGCCGGAATGCAAAACGGACAACGGGGAAAATGCTCGAATGCATGAGATGAACACGTATGCAAATGCAATGCACATGATGACATGATATGAGATGCATGAAAACGAAAACAACACACGGAGGCAAAGACCCGAACCTGAAAAATAAATATGACTTAACGCCGGAAATGGCAAGAGTTGGAGTACAAATTGGGAAAGTTATATCTGGGGCGTTACAACACTCCACCACTACGAAAAGATCTCGTCCCGAGATCTAGGACTGAAATAACGCTGGGTACTCAGAACGGAGGTGATCCTCGCGTTCCCAGGTAGCTTCACGGTTGGAATGGTGTGACCACTTGACTTTGAGAAATTTGATTGACTTGTTGCGAGTCTTGCGTTCAGTCTCTTCAAGAATAGCAACTGGGTGCTCACGATAAGAGAGATCTTCTTGGAGCTCAATGTCCTCGAAGTTGACGGTGCGGTCAGGAGTCTTGAAGCACTTTCGAAGCTGAGAGACATGGAACACATCATGAACATTTGCAAAGTTTGAAGGAAGCTCGAGTTGATAGGCGAGGTCGCCTCTCTTGCTGACAATCTTGAAAGGTCCCACATATCTAGGGGCAAGCTTCCCTTTGATACCGAAGCGACGAGTACCTTTCATAGGAGAGACACGGAGGTAAACATGATCTCCGATCTCAAAAGCCAAATCACGGTGCTTACTATCATAGTAGCTCTTTTGGCGGGATTGGGCTGCTTTGAGGTTATCGCGAATGACTTTGCACATTTCTTCTGCTTCTGTGATTAAGTCATTACCCAAAAGCTGACATTCACCGGTTTCAGACCAGTTGAGAGGGGTACGGCACTTCCTGCCATACAGAATTTCAAAAGGGGCCTTGCCTGAACTTGCTTGAAAACTATTGTTATATGAGAATTCAGCATAAGGAAGACAATCCTCCCACTTCATGCCGAAGGAGATCACACAAGCCCTGAGCATATCTTCAAGAATCTGGTTGACACGCTCGACTTGACCGCTTGTTTGAGGATGGAAAGCTGTGCTGAAGCGGATGTTGGTGCCCATGGCCTTCTGGAAAGAATCCCAAAACTTGGAGGTAAAGATGCTGCCACGGTCTGAAGATATCACTTGAGGAATACCGTGTAGAGAGACAATTCGAGAGGTATAGAGTTCCGCCAATTGAGCTGCAGTGATCGACTCCTTGATAGGCAGAAAGTGAGCCACTTTGGTGAGCTTGTCGATGACAACGAATATAGCATCATTGCCACGCTTGGACTTTGGAAACCCAGTAACGAAGTCCATTTCAATGTGGTCAAACTTCCATTCTGGAATGGCAAGAGGTTGGAGGAGACCTGCTGGCCTTTGGTGTTCTGCCTTCTCTCTTCTGCAGACATCACATTCATTCATGAATTGAGCGATCTCGCGCTTCATTCGAGTCCACCAATAAGCTTGCTTGAGGTCCTGATACATCTTCGTACTCCCAGGGTGGATGGAGAGGAGAGAATTGTGAGCCTCGTTCATGATCACTTTACGAAGTTCACCTTTGGGTACAACAATTCGATCCTCGAAGAAGAGAGTGTCCTTGTCATCAAGGCGGTAGCACTTGTACTTGGACTGACTCTTGGCAATCCCAATCTTCACCTTTTTCACCATAGCATCAAGAAGCTGGGCTTGGCGAATCTGGTCTTCTAAGGTAGGAGAGACTTGAAGGTTGGCGAGGAAACCTTGAGGAACAACTTGCAGGTTAAGTTTGCGGAAAGCTTCACAAAGCTGGGGTTGATAAGGCTTGAGAATCAGACTGTTGCAGTAGGCCTTTCTGCTCAAAGCATCAGCAATCACATTGGCCTTGCCTGGAGTATACTCAATACTCGGATTATACTCTTGAATCATTCGACCCATCGAGTTTTCCTGAGGTTGAGATTAGGCTGAGTGAAGATGTACTTGAGACTCTTGTGATTAGTGAAAATGTCCACTTTTCTTCGCAATAGAAGATGTCTCCAAGTCAATAGAGCATGCACAACTGCCGCCAACTCGAGATCATGAGTGGGGTAGTTCTTCTCATTAGGCTTCAACTGGCGAGATGTATAAGCAACAACTGTCTTCTCTTGCATCAAAACTGCACCGAGACCTTGGAGAGAGGCATCACAAAAGACCTCATATGGTTTGGATTCATCAGGCGGAGTCAGAACTGGAGCAGTGATCAACTTCTCTTTCAAAGTGTTGAAAGCAATATCACACTCCGGAGACCAAACGTACTTGACGTGCTTCTGGAGAAGATTAGAGAGAGGCTTCGCGATCTTAGAAAAGTTTTCAATGAATCTTCGGCAATAGCTTGCGAGACCGAGAAAACTGCGGAGTTGTTTCACGTTCTGAGGAGGTTCCCAATTCACAATTGCGGACACCTTCTCAGGATTCACGGCAATGCCCTTGGCAGAGATGATATGACCAAGATAAAGAACCTCATCGAGCCAAAATTCGCACTTGGAGAACTTAGCGTAGAAGTGATGTTCTCTGAGCTTATCGAGAACCAAACGCAAGTGCTTGGCATGATCTTCCTTGTTCTTCCAGAAAACCAGAATGTCGTCGAGATAGACCAAAACGAAGTCATTGGTGTAGGCGTTGAAGATGAAGTTCATCATGCGAGAGAACGTCGAAGGAGCGTTGGCGAGGCCAAAACACATGACAGTGTATTCATATGAACCAAAGCTTGTTCTGAATGCTGTCTTGGGAATATCTTCTTCACGAATGCGAGTCTGGTGATAACCCATACGGAGATCAAGCTTGGAGAATACTTGGGCACCTTTGAGTTGTTCGAACAGCTCATTGATGTTGGGAAGTGGGTATTTGTTCTTGATGGTCTTCTTGTTCACTGGACGGTAATCAACACAAAGTCGGTCCGTTCCATCCTTCTTCTTCACAAAAAGAACACCACAACCCCACGGAGAAGAACTAGGCCGGATAAGACCCATTCTTTCTTGCTCATCAAGTTGCTTCTTCAGCTCCTTCAACTCTTCAGGTCCGAGCTTGTAAGGACGTTTGCACACAGGTTCCGTGCCAGGCTCAAGTTCAATAACGAATTCAACTGGCCGGTGCGGAGGCATTCCTGGAAGCTCTTCTCGAAAGACGTCTTGATATTCGCAAACGACTGGAATTTGAGAGATGGCATCCAATTCACCCTTCTCATTGAGAGCAAACAGACAAATAGTATTATCCCGAGCGGCAAAGACAATTACATCCTCAGACGAATGAGTCAATTGAATCTGCCTGGCTGCACAATCAAGCTGAGCCTTGTGCTTAGAAAGCCAATCCATTCCGAGAATAAGATCAATATCTGAGTTACCAAGGATCATTGGAGAAGCCAGAAACTTGAAATCACCCATCGAGATAGAAATATCCGGAACTTCGTAGTTAGCAAGCAAGCATCTACCCGGAGGGGTGTATATATAGGCATAGAGGGAGCTAGGAGAGTCCAAATGAGGTGCGGTTTTCGGCCACGCAATCGTGATCGAACGCTCCAGGACATGGAGCAGAGTTTGGTGGGTTTTGGGCCAAATTGGAGGGGTGTTGGGCTGCAACACACACGAGGCCTTTTCGGTCCCTCGGTTAACCGTTGGAGTATCAAACGAAGTCCAAATGATACGAAACTTGACAGGCAGTCTACCGGTAGTAAACCAAGGCCGCTTGGCAAGTCTCGGTCCAATCCGGAAATGATTAATCCCCACACATGAAAGAAAGCTAGAAGTGGCCACCGGAGGAGAACGAAGCGCCGGAATGCAAAATGGACAACGGGGAAAATGCTCGAATGCATGAGATGAACACGTATGCAAATGCAATGCACATGATGACATGATATGAGATGCATGAAAACGAAAACAACACACGGAGGCAAAGACCCGAACCCAAAAAATAAATATGACTTAACACCGGAAACAGCAAGAGTTGGATTACAAATTGGGAAAGTTATATCTGGGGCGTTACAGACGGATTTCGCCGAGCACAAGTTACATGTCAGAGCAGATGCCAAACCAGTCAAACAACCCCTCCGCCGACAGTCGGAGGAAAAGAGAAGAATTGTTGGTGAAGAGATATCCCGGATTTTGGCAGCCGGCTTCATCATGGAAGTGTTTTTTCCAGAGTGGCTTGACAACCCAGTCCTTGTACTGAAGAAAAACAACAAGTGGCGCATGGGCATTGATTATAACAGTCTCAACAAATCTTGCACAAAAGACTCGTTTGCTTTGCCTCGGATTGATTAAGTGATAGACTCCACAGCCGGATGCGAGCTATTGAGCTTCTTGGATGCCTACTCAGGATATCATCAGATCAAGCTGAACCCGGCAGACCGCCTGAAGACCTCCTTCATCACACCATTTGGAGCCTTCTGCTACCTGACCATGACATTTGGCTTGAGAAATGTTGGTGCCACGTTCCAGTGTTGCATGCAGAAGTGCCTCCTCAAGCAGCTTTTGGGCGGAGAAGCGCGACACTCTCTTGGAAGATCTCAAGGAAACTTTTGAAAATCTGCACCGATTTCAGATCAAGCTCAACCTAGAGAAGTGCATGTTCGGTGTACCAGTCGGCCAGCTCCTTGGCTTTCTGGTCTCAGAACGCGACATTGAGTGCAACCCTGTGAAAATCAAGGCTATCGAGAGGATGGAGAAACCCACCTGACTGAGAGACGTCCAGAAGTTCACTGGCTGTTTGGCATCCATCATTGTTTCATCAGTCGGCTCGGAGAGAAGGCTCTTCCCCTGTACCAGCTCATGAAGAAGACCACTCATTTCGAGTGGAATGACCAGGCGGATGAAGCTTTTCTCCATTAGAAAAAGATGTTGACCATGCCGCCTATCCTGGCGGCTCTGGCTGATAAGGAACCCATGTACCTCTACATTGCCGCAAACAGCCGGGTGGTCAGCGTTGTCATGGTGGTAGAGCGCCCAGAGGCCGGCAGGGCACAACCGGTCCAGAGGCCTATATATTACTTGAGCGAAGTGCTGTCAACCTCAAAGCAGAACTACCCTCACTACCAGAAGATGTGCTATGGCGTGCACTTTGCCGCCAAGAAGCTGAAACCATACTTTTAAGAGCATCCAATCACGGTTGTGTGCACTGCCCCACTTGCCGAAATCATTGGCAACAGAGATGCATCTGGCCGAGTGGCCAAATGGGCCATCGAGCTGCCCCCCTACACCATCTTCTACCAGCCGCGCGCCGCCATCAAGTCCCAAGCATTGGCCGACTTCCTTGTCGACTGGGCCGAGACCCAGTACTTGTCGTCAGCTCTGGACTCCACTCATTGGCGAATGCACTTTGATGGCTTGAAGATGCGCACCGGCTTGGGAGCTGGCATTTGTTCTCAGCTCTCCCAAAGGCGACAAGCTCAGATACACATTGCAAATCCATTTTGCCGCCTCCAACAACATAGCAGAGTATGAAGCACTAGTACACGACCTCCGATTGGCCAAAGAGATCAGCATCTGCCGGATCCTGTGCTACGGCAACTCTGACTTGGTAGTCCAACAATCGTCTGGCGACTGGGATGCCAAGGATGCAAACATGGCGAGCTACCGTTTCCCCGTTCAGCAACTCAGCAGATATTTTGAAGGGTGCGAGTTCCTTCACGTGCTAGAGAATGAAAACGAGCCGGCTGATGCCCTGGCATGGATCGGCTCCACCCGTCAAGCAATACTAGCTGGGGTCTCCCTTCACTACGTCCGCGAGCTGTCAATCAAGCCTTCTCCAGAATCTGAGTCCATCTTCGTGCCGGCTCCTCCTGAAGCAGTCGGATCCGACTCGGGGGCTGCAGCAGCCGGCCCGGGGAATTCAGCAGGTGGCGCGGGGACTACTGCAGCCGCACCCGGCCCAGGAACTTCGCAACCCAGCCCGGGGGCTGCAGCAGTCGGCCCGGGGACTTCACCAAGAGGCTTGGGGACTGAAGCAGTCGCACCCGGCCCGAGTACTTCACAACCCGGCTCAGGGGCTGCAGCAGTCGACCCAGGGACTTCAGCAGCGCATCAGACGGCAAACGATTCCAACCCGCCGCCTCCCAGCCCAACCGCCCTTGTACAAGTGGCCGTAGTGGCAGTAGAAGAAAATCAAGCACCTTCATGGGCATTGCGCATCGTCAAATTTCTGGTAAACAGAGAGCTTCCGACCGATGAGATCTCGGCCCGGCAAGGGCAGCGCCGAGCAGGAGCCTACACAATAGTAAACAAAGAGTTTGTCAGACACAACGTGACTGGAGTCTTCCAGCGCTACGTAGAATCAGAGAAAGGCCAAGCAATCCTCAAGGATATCCACCAAGGAGAGTGTGGCCACCATGTGGCCTCCGGATCCCTTGTTTCCAAGGCCTTCCGCCATGGTTTCTTTTGGCCGACTGCTTTGGAAGATACCAAGGAGTTAGTCAAGTATTGCAAAGGGTGTCAGAAGTTCAGTTCTCAGCAGCATCTACCGGCTTCTGCACTCAAGACCATTCCCCTGGCTTGGCTATTTGCCGTCTAGGGGTTGGACATGGTGGGACCATTCAAGACAGCACGCGGCGGCATGACCCATCTGCTCGTTGCCGTGGACAATTTCACCAAGTGGATTGAAGCCAAGCCAATCAAGAAGTTGGATGGTCTGACTGCTGTGACCTTCATTGCAGACATCACCACCCGGTACGGAGTACCACACAACATCATCACCGACAATGGCACGAACTTTGCCAAGGGAGCCTTGGCCCGTTTCTGCGTGACGTAGGGCATCTGACTGGACTTAGCGTCTGTTGCCCATCCATAGTCAAACGGCCAAGTCGAGCGAGCAAACAGCCTCATCCTCTCTGGCATCAAGCCCCGACTGGTCGAGCCTCTAGAGCGGTTGGTCGGCTGCTAGATCGACGAGCTGCCGGCCATTCTATGGAGCATGCGCACCACGCCGAACAAATCTACCGGCTTCACTCCTTTCTTCCTTGTATATGGGGCCGAGGCTGTCATACCAACGGACATTGAGTTCGACTCACCTTGCATCACCATGTACACGGAGGCGGAAGCAAAGGAGGCACGAGAAGATGGTGTCGATCTGCTGGAAGAGGGCCGGCTGTTGGCACTCAGCCGATCTGCCATCTACCAGCAGAGCCTACACCGATACCACAGTCGGAAGGTCAAGCCAAGATCTTTCCAAGAGGGAGACCTTGTGCTCCGGCTGATCCAGGGAACAGCCGGCCAGCACAAGCTCTCGACCCCATGGGAAGGCCCCTTCATCATCAGCAAAGCATTGGGCGATGACTCCTACTACTCATCGACACATAGAAGTCCTGAGCATGCAAGAGAGACGATTCGGGCAAGGAATCAGAGCACCCATGGAACGCAAATCTCCTCCAAAGATTTTACATTTGATTCAGTATGTACCACGCTACCTTTTGTATTAAGCACTAAGACATCGAGTCCCTCGAGGAGCACTCGGTGGCTCCCCTTTTTCTATATGATAAGTTCTATGCCTATGAATATGTCATTTCATTCTGCCTGGCACCGTGTTCGACTAGTCGGCCCGGGGGCTTGCCGCCTTGTACTATGCGAATGCTACCTGAAGTCAGACAAGTAGTGATCCGGCACCTAAGACCTCTCTTGCCACAAGCCGTAGCTCGCAGAGCGACTGTCCGGTCGGCAAGAGGTAAAGGCAAGAAACGGTGCCCACATGAAAAATGGCTAAGGACTAAAAACATTTTCATTGGCCGAGTCGGCTCCTCGCCTCGCCGACCGACTGCTGAACAGCCGGCTGGCCGGTTTCTAACTTTACTTGCCACACTCTACCGACGGCTAAAGTACTTGCCTTCCCAAAGCGGCCAAGTACTTGACCCAGACACAGACCGCAGAGCGGCTGTCCAGCTGGCAAGACGATAGCCAAGGGAAGGCGGCTAAGGAAAAAGCCTAAGGAGTAAAAAGCAAGACAAGTCGGAAATCGACAAAGACAATTTACACAACAAAAGGCCCGTGGCCGGCATTCAACGGAGTTTCAATACACCCCAGTGGGTGGAACTGTGCAAGTCTAACAAATTTGTTCAAAGAGATTACAAAATAGGAACCGGATCGGAGGGGTCGGCGGAGGTTAAAGCTTCGGGTGGTGGAGAGGCCGCCTGGGTGGTCTCGGCCTGATCAGCTCCAGCGGCAGTCGGCTCGTCAGTGTGCCTCCCGTTGGTCGAAGCCTGGTCAGGCTGACGCCGACGCTCGTCTTCACCATCCGGCGCATTGTCTTCGCCGTCCTCATCCTCCTCCTCCTCCTCACCTTCGTCACTGGAGGCGATCTCCTCCACCGAGTCCTCGCCGCCTTATGGGTCCAGCCCGAACCAGTTGGGCGGCACCTTGGCACCCGCTGCATCTAGCTCGGGGAGCAAGACGCTGGTGTCCGTGTACTCGACGATCGCCGCGGCCCGATGATAGAGCTGGGGCGCCCCCGCCTCCAACTCCTCACCGACTTCGGCGCGGAGAGTAGCCAGCTGGTCCAAGTTAAGCCCAGGGTATCACCCTTTGACGAACTCTAGGGCCCGCCGCACACCTGCCCGGACGGAGGAGCCCTTCCAAGCCTCGATATGGCCAATGGCCGCCTCCAGCCAGTCGGAGGTCCGATTGACGGAGCACAGAACGGGAGAACCCGGCCAGAGGGCAGCGACCACCTGGGCCCCAGCGCGCTGAAGATGGCGGAGAGCCCGATGCACCGGCTGGAGACGAGCCTGGATGGCAAGCAGCTGCTCGGCGAGGGTGCGCGGGGTGCTGGGCGCGATCGTGGCACCAGCCTGCCTCCGCTCGTCACGACGAGCTTCGATGGCTTGGCTGGCGGTGATGGAATAACCGGGGAAGTACTCTGCATAAGTAGAAAAAGAAATATGAAGCCACAAGCTGACTCATACGACAAGTCAGCCAGCGGAAGAAAGATAGGGACAACTCACCATCGAGCAAGTCCTCGATCTCGCCATAGCCGTCCGACAAGGCCTTCTCCATATCCGCCCAACTTCGAGCACTCAGTCTCGAATTCGACCTCAAGGGCCTCCTCCGCGTCCTTGAGCTTCTGCAGCTCCGCCTTGTGCTTGTCCGCCTGGTGAGCTAGCTGCTTGGCCAGGCAGTCTCGCTCTTGCTCTGCCTTGAGGCGCTCCTCCTCTTTGGCGTGCAGCGCGGTTTGAGCTTCGCCCATTTGCTGCCGCAAGGTGGCATTGGCTCCTGCAGAAGATAAGAGAGAGGAGAGGTCAGTAAATCAACAAGAAAAGGTAGTTGACGGAAGATTCGACCCAACTGCTCAGCAGTCGGCCCAAATCTCGGGGGCTACACCCCACGGGTGCGCTGGCGTGCCCCCGCGAAAATAAAGAGAGGAGTGCTTACTCCGGCTGTCGGTCAGCTCGGCGGTCTGCTTGGCCAGCTCCTAGACTTGGGTGTTGAAGGCGACCACGCGAATCTTGGGGTAATCCTACAATAGAATCAACAAAGAAAAAGAGAAGGTCAGCACTTGGAGCCTACATATAAGTTCCGGACCGCCTGCTCAGCAGCCAGCCCGGAACTCAGGGGCTACACCCAGTGGGTGTGCTGGCGCGCCCCCACAAAAGATTGCAAATATTGAAATTAAAAAGCATAAGGACCATACCTGGACGACAGCTCGCGACGCCAAGAACTTATTCATGTAGTCCTGGAGGGCGTCGCCCTAGGTCTAAAGCAGGGAGCAGACTTCCTGTGCAGCCTTGTTCAGGACACCCGTCCCACCTCTAGGCGTCCACTCCCGCGGGAAGGCGCTAGTGGCCTCCGCTTCCAAGGCCGATGAGCTCGAGGCTCCGACTTCCTGAGGCCGCGGCGCTGAAGTCGCCCTTGTCACACGCCGACGCGTCGGGGTGCGGATGATGGGAGTCGCCCCCACCACCAGCTCGCCGCCGACTCAAGCCGCCGCCGGCGCGTCAGGCCAACTACCCGGAGCCTCGGCAGCCGGCGTCTGATCGATCACCTCCATCTCCGGGATGACGGCATCACCTCCCTCCCTCTCCATGACCGGCTGGTCATTGCCAGCCGCTCCAGACAGTGTTAGGACCTCCAGCTCTGGCGGCATGGAGCTCAGTGGGACGACCAGCTATGGAGCCTGGCCACCGGTGGCTCCCCCTGCTTGCGCCTTGGCGGCCGCGTCCGCCTCCTCCTCCCGGGCCTTGGCCGCGGCAACAGCCTGGGCCTTGGCTGCTACATCCGCCAGCTACTGCGCCGCCTTGGCGGCGTCCGCCTTCACCTGCTTCGCCCTCTCCTTCTCCTCGCGTGCTTCCTGGGCATTCTTCTCCATCGCCTCCCGGAGGTCGGTGAGTGGGTCGATGCGGCAGGTGTTGGAAGAGCCCTCCATCCCCCCAACAATGGAGGCAGAAGTCGATCGCTCAATGGAGAGCGAGGCTCTGTCCACACATGACGAGGCAAACTCAGAAAGGTTTGCGAGAAAAAACACAGAAAGAACAAAGGAAGACACAAGGAAAGTTGTACCCTTACGCGGACACTGTCGGTGCGCCGCCTGGTGCGGGCGGTGCGGCTGAGGAGCTCGCCCCCGCCTTGTTGGCAACCGGCGGGCGGTGCGGCACGTGCTCCTCGTCGTCGTTGTCTGGCCAGTCCTCGAGACTACCGCCGCCTCCTCCGGAGCCGCCAGCTCCATCGCCACCAGCCGTGGCATCATCTGCCTCCATGGCGGCCGCCCTAGATCGGGGTCGTCCACATCGCTCACCGACCGGTCCGACAGGTACTCCCGACCCTGCGCTACGACATCGGTAGCCGGCTGGGTCATGAGGAGCTGTAGCATGGCCGACTGGTCAGTCGGCAAAGAAGAACCCGGCGGACGAAGGAAAGATCAAGAGTCAGAAAACTTACCGCAAGCGGCGGGTGTGTGTGGGTATACGGCCGCTTGCCGAACCTCCACTCTGACTCTGGGAGTTTGAGGTTCGCGATCTCGTGCACCAGACGAACCACCTCCATGGCCGGCATCTCCTTGGTGCTCAGCCGGCACGGGTCTCGACGCCCGCTCATCTTGCTGATCAGATGAGGCCGGCCTTGAAGAGGGAGAACCCTGCACTCCATGAAGGCGGTCAGCAGATCGGAGGCCTTGAGGACCTCTGACTCTGACAACTCCTGGAGCCGAGTGACGGCGGCAGTGGAGGTGGCCGATAGATGCTTCGGCTTGAAGGTCCAGTTGGTGCGCGGCTCGACTGGCGGGCCGGCCTCATAGGCCGGCAGGTTGACGAAGTCCAGCGTCAGGTTAACGTTCTTCACGTAGAAGTATGACTTCTGCCAGAGCTTGATGGACTGGGTCAAGGCGATGTACATGAAGCGGTTGCCGGCTCGTGGGCGCCGTACCGCGACGAAGGCGCTGCACTAAGCCGGCTCTTCCTTGGTGGAGATGCCGAGTTTGGTGTAGAAGAATTCTCCCCACAGCCCGAGACTGGGGAGAACACCGAGGTAGCCCTCGCACAGCGTGACGAGGGCTGACAGCAGCACCATTGTTTTTGGTGTGAGGTGGTTCGGCTAGAGGTTGTAGAACTGAAGAAAGGATCGGAGGAAACTACTCGCCGGCAGGCCGAAGCCCCGGAGGAAATGCGAGCGAAAGATGACGCGCTCACCCTCCTCCGGCGCCGGCGAGATCTCCTTCGCCGACGCGACACGCGTCCAGACATATCCCTCGCCGGGAAACCACCACGTGTTGTGGAGTAATGTGATGTGGTCTTCAATGACATTGGAGCCATCCCAGTCGCCAGCTCACTCTTGCGCCGTGGGAGGTCAAGGCTGACGGAGCAATGGCGTGCCAGAGGGGCTGGAGTTGGTGACGATGGGCCGCGGCAGCACTTCGGCGTATCGCGGGAGTGCGGCGGCAGCAGAAAGGGAGAGGAGGGCGCAGGAGCCAGAGCCGCCTCTCCTCCCCCTACTTATAGACCCGGTCTGCGAAGCCGAGGGGACGGGGCGTGTGGATCGTGGGATTTACTGTGCCCACGACCCCACGACCCCGCATTAACCACGCCGTAACGGCATGGAGTAATCGCGCCTCGGAATCCCAACCGTTCGCCTCAGCCGCAGCGGATCTGTGCGCGTGCCGAGGCTCGGTAGTGGTGGGCCCCGGCCTGCTGCGATGTCCCATCAGGCACGTGGGTTGGCAGGCGGCCTGGCCAGCTAGCGACACGTGGCTTGCAGCTGGCAGGCGGCAAGGCTGGCGCTAGGGCGGCACGCCACCCATCTCCTGCCAAGACATTTCAAAAACCACTAGGTGGCCCTCCTGGTTGTGTTCGGCTCCTAACAGTCGGCGTTCCGGAAGATGGACGAAGCAAGATCAATGAAGCACTCAGAGTGGGAAGCTGCTGAGGCTCCCCACCTCTTTCAGCTGCGGCGCCCCACCAGCTTCGGGGACTACTGTAGGAGTAATTAGCCACGGGTAGCCTCATCAGCTTCCCATGGCGTTTCAAGACATTGGGGCTGGCTACGCCCCTCAAGAATCAAAGACCGAAGCTCCGCCTTCTCGCAGCCGGCTGGTCCAAGTGGCCGGCTGCCAGAAGACGGCAAGGCCTAGAGGGCGGCCTCAAAGTGGGCCGACTCCTAGCGGGCGGCCTCTAGAGAGGCTGACCCTTAGCAGGCGGCCCCAAGCGCCCTCAGAGTTTGCACCACATTATGACGATGAGATGGGGCGTGGCTACAGTGCTGTCAGCCACCCCCGAATCCAGGGCCAAGCATGGCCACAGTGTATCGTACGGGGCGGACGTCCCCCACCCGGCGTGTGTAACACCCACAATGCGGCTATATCTCCCACGTGTCGAGGCACGACTTAGAGGCATAACCGCATGGTGGTTTAGTCGCAAGTGGGGTAATCTTCACACAATCCCATGTACTGAATAAGAAAGGGATAAAGAGTTGGCTTACAATTTCCACTTCACACAATTACAAGTTAAACATACATCACCCAGAGTACAACCAAAGGTCTGACTACAGAACCAAAATAAAGGAAGACAACCCCAGTTGCTAGATCCCCGATTGTCCCAACTGGGCTCAACTATTGATCAACCAGAAAAGACACAAAACAATGATCAAGATCTTCATCGAGCTCCCACTTGAGCTCGGTTGCGTCACCTGCACTGGTATCATCGGCACCTGCAACTGTTTGGAAGCATCTGTGAGTCACGAGGACTCAGCAATCTCACACCCGCGAAATCAAGACTATTTAAGCTTATGTGTAGGATATGGTAATGAGGTGGAGCTACAGCAAGCGCTAAGCAATATATGGTCGCTAAAATACGCAAATAAGAGCGTGAAGAGAAGCAATGCAATGGTCGTGAAGCTAGAAGTAATCAAGAAGTGATCCTAAAACTACTTACGTTCAAGCATAACACAAGACCGTGTTCAGTTCCCGGACTCCGCCGAAAAGATACCATCACGGATACACACGCGGTTGATGCATTTTAATTAAGTCAAGTGTCAAGTTCTCTACAACCGGATATTAACAAATTCCCATCTGCCACACAACCGCGGGCACGACTCTCGAAAGTTTATACCCTGCAGGGGTGTCCCAACTAAGCCCATCACAAGATCTCACGGTCAACGAAGGATATTCCTTCTCCTGGGAAGACCCGATCAGTCTCGGAATCTCGGTTACAAGACATTTCGACAATGGTAAAACGAGACCAGCAAAGCCACCCGATGTGCCGACAAATCCCGATAGGAGTCGCACGTATCTCGTTCTCAGGGCACACCAGATGGGCCAGACGTCGGGTTGGCATAGACCCTGGTTTCCCAAGGGGTGCCGGACATCGCCTAGTTTGGACCAACACTCAGAGGAGCACTGGCCTGGGGGTTTATAATAAAGATGACCCTTGAGTCTGCAAAACCCAAGGGAAAAAAGGCTTAGGTGGAAAATGTTAAAACCAAGGTTGGGCCTTGCTGGAGGAGTTTTATTCAAAGCGAATTTTCAAGGGGTTCCTGTAACACCCAACCGCGTAAGGAATGCAAAATCAAGGAACATGACACCGGTATGACGGAAACTAGGGCGGCATGAGTGGAACAAAACACCAGGCATAAGTCCGATCCTTCCACCCTTTACCAAGTATATAGATGCATTAATTAAATAAGAGATATTGTGATATCCCAACATATCCATGTTTCAACATGGGACATACTTCAACTTCACCTGCAACTAGCAACGCTATAAGAGGGGCTGAGCAAAAACAGTAACATAGCCAAACAACGGTTTGCTAGGAAGATGGGTTAGATGCTTGACATGGCAACATGGGAGGCATGTTAGAGCAAGTGGTAGGTAGCGCGACATAGCGATAGAACAAAAAACTAGCAAGCAAAGATAGAAGTTATTTTGAGGGTATGGTCATCTTGCCTGAAATCCCACAAGGAAGAAGAACGAGTCCATGAAGAGGACAAACAGACGTAGCCGAACGCATCCTCACAACTCCGGAACGGAACCGAAGCTAAAGAGAGAAGCAACCCGGAAAGAAGCAAGCAACATAGTAAACAACCATCACATAAACATGTCATGATGCACAACCAAGTATGCTGCATGTCTGGTTTAAAGAAGCATGGCATGGAAAAGTGCACAAACAACACTACAAGTTAAGTGGAGCTCAATATGCAACAAGTTGCATATTGACTAAACACCACATCTGATTATTTAGTTCACTCCCGTTAATGTGCTCAACAGTATTAAAAGTTGTTAAACATGGCAAGAGGTGAAGCATAAGTAAACTAAACATTTAGACAAGTTTGAATGAGGCCGGAAACATCAAACAACGATTCCGATAAATCCTCATGTGCATTAGCAATTTAATGCAACAATAATTTTAAACATTTTAAATGTTATTATCATGATGCGGATGACACGTGCAAGTTATGCAATTTTATGAAAATGTTGACATGATCATAGTTTGAAGCATTTGTCATCATGGCGGAAACGAAAGTGGTGCCACGGCAACGACAACGGAAATGGTGCCATGGCAACATTCCTGCTCCGGTAACTCGATTGAGATGCCGGTGCAAAAGAAAAAGCGACGGGAGCGTGTCATGCAAGGATGGTGGGGTGATCCCGGATACCGGATTCCCACGGGTCGACGATGGTGCCAAGCGAGGGAAACAACTAACATTCACAGGAGGATACAACATCCAAACATGCATCTCATACAACACATGCATTCGTTCATAGGCGTTCGTCTCGGGGTTATACCTTCGAAGCGTGCAAACGGCACGGTTCTCGTTCGGTGCAAAGTAGAGGAAGTAGACGTTCTCGGGACGTTTGTAGTGGAAGTAGTCGTTCTTGCTTCGTAGTTGTACACACTCCGTAGGTGTTCGGGGTCACAACGAGAAACTTGACGTCCACGGCGTCTTCGAGGGTCGGCCGTAGTGGTACTCGGTCGTTCCGAAGAGGTACTTGCGGTCTTCGAACTTGCCGATCTCGTCAACTCGAAGGGGTACTTGGCATTTCCGCTACCCGGTTCGTCGGCAACGGTAGTTGCACTATGCAACGGGCGTCAAGGTACTTGTCGTTCTTAGCGATTCCAAAGACGGCGGTAGATGAACATGACGCGTCGTCGTGGTACTTGGAAAATATCTCAAAGAAGATGCCTAACGGTCCCGGTTACAGTCTTGGCGCCTCTCTTGCTGACCCAAAACAAAGCGAGACCAAAAGGGCCACTAGCCAGAAGCAGACAAGGCACGGCGGCGTGCGAGCAACGATGGAAACGGGCACGAGGCTCGTGCTGAAAACGTCGACGAACAGAGGCGCAACGACGTACATAGCGAGCGGCACAACATGACGTTGAGCAGACGAGGTGAGGGGATTTGCCGGGGAGGGTGGCAATGGCGTGCAGCAGCAGAAGAGGCGCACGAGGAAGGAGGCCAAGGCACGGGTGAGGGGACGGCCACGGCGGCGCTGGTCGCCGGCAGGGGCGGCTGGAGGGTCAAGGGGCTCCTGTCCATGGCGGGCAGAGGAGCTCCAGTAGGTCCGAGGCGGCGGCATGGGAGGACCCCGGCGAAGTGTAGCCTGATCCGTAGTGGCGACGGGCTCCAGAGGCTTGCTGGTGGTGTGGAGGCAATGAGGGGCTCCAGGAAGGAGATGGCGGCGGGCGGAGGCACGGGGTCGCGCTGGCATGTGGAGGAGGTTCGCTCGGCGAGGTCGAGGTCCAGTGGCGAGGGAGCCCTGGCCTGGACGGCATCAGGAGGCGCGAGGGGATCGGGGGAGAGAAGTGGATCGGGAGAGGGGTTGGCGTTGTCCTCTCCCTGCGTGACGGCGGTCGAGAGAGAGATGGGGATCGGGAGGTGGAGCGATGGGTGCGGGCTAGGGTTAGGATTCAGAGGGGGGTCGGCTCGGCCTTTTCCTTGGGCCGCTTTGGTGGTGGGCTAGCTGAGCCTAAAGGGCCGGCCTAGTCGGTCAGGCCTGAGAGGCCGGGTGGGCTGGCTCCTCTCTTCTTCTCTCTTCTTCTTCTTCTTCTTCTTCTTCTAAAAACAGAAAAAAAAGAGAAGAAAAAAACAAAGAAAAAGGAGAAGAGATAGGACAAGAATTTTGCGCAAGCGGGTAATTTTCCTGGAGTCATAAAAATGAGCTTGATCCCAGAAAAATAGAAGTGGGCATGCACATGAAGTTGAATTCGAACTCATTTGAATTTCATTCAAATGGTTTGAACTAGGACGAAGTTTTAGGAGTGTCCAAAAATGTTCGGATTTTTGGAGGATCCTCGGTAAATGGGAAGAGAATTCTGGGCAAGGTTTTGAAGTCAAGCTTGAACTAGAAAAGACATGGGGAATATTTGCAAGTGTGTTTATGGGTGATTCCGAAAAATGGAATATTTTATAATATCTCCCTAAATATTGGGAGGGTATGTTTTAAAGAGAAACCACCATGTGAGTTCCCTCAATTTAAATGGATCAGAAATCCATGCAATTTATTTAAGTGAGTTTTAGTTAGCTTTGAGAAAATGATGGCATGATGACATTATGCAATGCAAAATATGCAAATAGGAATGCAACAAGCAAACCAAATCACATGACGAAACTAAGAAAACATGGAAAACATCTGAAGCGTCAGTCTTGGGGCGTCACAACACTCCACCACTACAAGAGGATCTCGTCCCGAGATCTAGGATGGCACCAGAGAGAAACGAAAGAGGAAGAGAAGAGGTAAAACTAAGTTGCTTCTTTGACCAACGAGTGAAACCAATGAGCCTTGAAGGTTAAACAATTGGAAAGAAGAATACAACGGAGATGAACGAAGTTGAAGACACTCCGTTAGCAAAGAGGAACAAGGAACATTACTAGAACCTTGTAGGTTGAAAGACATAAGAAAAGGTTTGCAGTGGACAAGAAGTACATGCAAGCACTCCTGTTGGGGATATAACTATCAGCTAAGACCCGCCCAGGAGGGGCCGGGTCAGCCCCAATGCCGGGTTACAAAGGGAGCCCAGTAAACATTAAGATGATAGTTTTTCAAATGTTAATGAAAGCCTAAAAGGCCTAGAGGCGGCTTAATGCCCAATATTGTAAACCGCCATATGTAAGGAAAGACTTGTAAAGAAAGGCATGTAAATGAAGTCACCGAGCCGGACACGATTTATGAGTCGGTCGGGACTCTGTAGGACACCAGGCGTCAACCCGTGTATACAAGGGGACGACCCGGTGGCAGCTTAGGGCAAGAAAGAAGAGATCGATAACCAAGCCGGCGAGTTAGCCTCTTGGTGATCGAAACCCCAGCAATACCAAACACAACTAGATGTAGGCTTTTACCTTCATCGTAAGGGGCCGAACTAGTATAAAACCTCTCGTGTCCTTGTTCCCGATTAATCCCTTTAAGCTTCCTAGTTGCGATGGCCCTACGACTAAGTCCTTCCACTAGGACATCTGCCGTGACAATTCCACGACAGTTGGCGCCCATCGTGGGGCCAGCGCATGGTGGATTTGAGTTCTTGAAGGGCAACTTCGAAGGGCTCAAGGGATACGCTGTGGGCCGAATGACGAAGAGTCATCACGGCAAGCTCTACATCGACGACGAAGGCTGGGGCCCCGAGGCCGGCTCAATTGAGTACGGGTACCAGGTCCCCTTCGGCGGAATTCATGTCTTCATCGGCCGGATCGGTGAGTCAGGCCCTGAGCTGGACGTCCACACCAACCTCGTCGAGACGGCTCAGCGCGCGAGGACCACCCGTGTTCAATCTGTTGTGAAGCATGCTTTCTTAGGCTGCATCCACGGCGGTGAATACTCTGAAGGATTGGTGGAAGGCGCTGAGACGGCCATCTGTTCTGACGCTACATCATCAACAGGTGAGACAGACTCTTTGTATCAGCTGCAGGATGGCATGCTCGGGGGCTGTTCCGATGGCAGCAGTATTCCGGACCCCCTTGAGCCGCCGAATTGGGCCGGAGTCTTCATGGCAGGGACACAACCCGGGCAGAACTCCACAGTAGTAGCAGCAACAACTACTGGGTCGGCCACAGACAAGTCAGGAGACCCCGCGCGCGCCCCCGTATCAGATTCTAATGGACCTCACGGATAAACTGACGACTCTGTTAACCGCCGTGGTAGAACCGGCGGATGGAGCCCAGCATGACGCAGAGGTGGCGCGCGTGCGGGAAGAGATGGTACAAGCTAAAGAAATTTTAGCAGCAGAGGAGGTTAGGATGACAGCAAAGCGGCCGACTTTAGACGTTCGTGCGCAACAGTTTCAAGCGAAGACTTTCTGGCTCTCGGTGGATCTGAACGCGTCAAACGAGTTCATGAGAAGAAGGCATCAAAAAACTTAGTCACGTCTACCTCTAACGCTCGATCCTAGGAACCTTTTTCATACACCCGGGGCTGGAGCAAGCAACCCACCGGAGGCAAATCGGATAACGATGCATGGGGCACCGGTTCAACCGCGTGCCATGGAGCCACCTCGCGTACATACCGCTCCGCCTCATTATGTGCCAACTCCGCCGGGTCACTTCTCTAATCCCTTGGAAAACCTCATTGCAGCATCGGCCCGTTTAGCGGCTCTCCCAATGGAGGGCGACTCTCCGGCGGCGATCGAAACACGCAGAGTGAGAGAACTTCTTCAAACGGGTTTAGCGCAGCAGGATGCATACTCTTACAGTCGAGATAGGATCCATTCAACCCCTCGCCCAAGACAGAGCCCAAGCTACATTAGGCATATGGATTCAGCTGACATGTCAAGCAATGTTCAACGCCGCAACCGGCCGCACAGGCATGAGTCGGGACAGGCAGGAGCCCTTAATTTGGCGGATCAGGAAAGGATCCGACAAGAGGCTGAGCGAGCGGTTCAATTGGCAGCAGAGCAGGCGGCTCACCAGACTTTTCCGGTTTATCCAGCAACCTCGGTTGAGGCAGGAGTGGCCACGAGAACCGGAGGTGTCCCTTGCCTGGTGCCTGCCATACGTAATGAGCGTTTGCCAAAGGAATTCAAGGGGCCTCGTAAGGTGCCTAATTACATGGCCGACTTGCAGCCTGGGCTTGGATTGAGACTTATGAGATGGCTATGGAGTTGTTGGAGGTCAGCGACGCGGCAATGGCCAAGTATTTCACTATGATGTTGGATGGAACAGCTCGTACTTGGTTGAAGGGGTTGCCACCCAATTCTATTGGCTCATGGGCGGAGTTGAAGGCCCGGTTCATTCAGAACTTCAAAGACACATGTAAACAACCCATGTCGATTGTAGACCTGTCTAATTGTAAGCAAGAGGACGGTGAATCTACAACCCATTGGGTGCGCCGGGTCAAGGAGATAATACATTCGTCTGATAAGATGGATGCCGGCTCAGCAGTCTTGATGTTGGAGAAAAATTGCCGTTTTGAACCTCTGAAGCAGAAGTTGGGGCGGCTCAAGCATGACTGCAATGACATGGGCCAGTTGATGGCGGCTCTCATCAAGTATGCTGATTCTGATAGTACCAAGGACCCGGTGTCTGACGAAGAAAAGACAACAAAGGGAAAGAAGAACGGCAACGGCAAGGGTCACCAGCATAACCCGACAAATCAATGAGGTAATAAACGTAAGGCTGATGAATTTGTTGCTAACACCAATGTGTAGGGCGGCAATCAATGGCGCAAGGGCAGGCAACCCCCTCGGTCGGGCGGGTCAGGTCCTACCCTTGAGGAACTATTGAATGAACCTTGTCCAAGACACGGCACCCGGGAGAAGCCAGCCACCCACCTGTGGAAGGATTGTACAATCATGAAGGCGTTTAAAAATTCAAATGCATTTGATGGAGGTCACGGCCCAGGCGGCGGTTTAGGTGGGGGCGGTTTTCATGGCCCGGGCGCCGGATCAGGTGGAGGAGGATTCCACGGTCAAGGCCATCCTGGTAACCAAGGAGGATATAATCCACAACCCGGCCAAAGTAATCAGCAACAATAGTTCGGATATCAGAGCAATCCAAAATAGCTGAATAGTGGGCAATACCACGTGTTCACCACTAGTTTATGTAAGAGGGACCAGAAGCTTCACAAGAGGGCCGTCAATGCCGTTGAGCCGGCGATTCCAAGTTACTTATGTTGGTCAGAGCAGCCTATTGTGTGGAGTAGAGAGGATCACCCACCCCGAGTTGATAACCCGGGTCACTTGGCCTTGGTAGTGGCGCCTTAGGTTGGTGGATATAAATTCACTAAGGTACTCATGGATGGAGGCAACAGCATCAACATCCTCTACTATGAGACGTTCCATCGGATGGGGTTGACTGATAAGAGTCTTAAGCAATCCAACAATGTTTTTCACGGTGTGGTACCTGGCAAGTCGGCATACCCAGTTGGTAAGATTGAACTGGAAGTAACCTTTGGGGATGAGTATGACTCCAGAGCAGAAAAATTAACCTTTGAGGTGGTTAAGATCAAAAGCCCATATCATGCTCTGTTTGGATAGCCAGCTTATGCCAAGTTCATGGCTCGGTCGTGTTATGTGTATTTGTAGCTCAAGATGCCGGGTTATAAGGGCACCATTACAGTACATGGAAGCCAGAAAATAGCCTTGGAATGTGAAGAAGGTGATGCTGCCTAGGCGGAGTCTGTTTGTGCACCAGAGGAGTTAAAGTTTTATAAGGATCATGTTGACCTGGCAGACATGACATCTTTAATGAAACCAACAACGGAGCATGAGTTGGTGTTGAAGTTCAAATCAGCTGATGACACCAAGATGGTTGACTTTGTGCCTGGCGACTCATCCAAGCAGTTCATCATTAGTGCAAACTTGGATCCAAAATAGGAAAGCGCGCTCATCGAGTTCATCCATGAGAACCGGGACATCTTTGCATGGAAACCTTCCGACATGCCGGGTGTCCCGAGAGAACTCGCTGACCACACTCTCAATATTGATCCAAAGTTTAAACCTGTTAGACATTTTCTCTGATGTTTCAATGAAGAAAGGCGTAAGACCATTGGAGAGGAGGTGGCCCGGCTCTTGGCGGCCGGGTTCATTGTGGAAGTCTTTCACCCAGAGTGGTTAGCCAACCCGGTGCTTGTACTAAAAAAGAACGGCACCTGGCGTATGTGTGTGGATTACACCGATTTATACAAGGCTTGTCTGGCTGACCCTTTTGCCCTCCCCCGTATTGATCAGATCATCGATGCTACGGCGGGTTGCGCACGTTTGAGTTTCTTGGATGCTTATTCAGGCTATCATCAAATCAAGATGGCAGTCAAAGATCAGGAGAAGACAGCTTTTATCACTCCGTTTGGAGCTTTCTGCTATGTGTCTATGCCTTTTGGGCTTAAGAGTGCCCAGGCGACTTACCAACGGTGTGTGCAGAATTGTCTTCACAATCAGATTGGGCGTAATGTTCATGCTTATGTGGATGATATAGTGGTAAAATCCAGGAAGGAGGAAACTTTGGTCATAGATCTAAAAGAGACCTTCGATAACCTCCGGGTCTACAAAATGATGCTTAACCCGGCTAAGTGTGTTTTTGGAGTCCCAGCCGGCAAGCTTTTGGGTTTTTTGGTGTCCAACCGAGGTATTGAAGCTATCCCGGAGAAGATTAAGGCAATCACATCCCTGGCCAAACCAACATGCATCAATGACGTTCAACGGCTGGCGGGTCGTGTTGCTGCTTTGAGCCGGTTCATAAGCCGGTTAGGGGAGAAGGCGATGCCTTTGTATCAAATGATGAAGAAAACAGATGATTTTGTTTGGAGCAATGCTGCAAACTCTGCTTTTGAGGATCTGAAGACACATCTTGCTGAGCCGCCGGTCCTTGCTGCTCCAGTTGAGAAAGAGCCGCTGTTGTTATACGTAGCCACCAACTCACGAGCTGTTAGTGTGACAATTGTAGTGGAGCGCAAGGAGGTTGGCAAGGAACATCCGGTTCAACGGCCGGTTTACTACGTCAGTGAGGTGTTAATTGAATCCAAACAACGATGCCCACATTGGCAGAAGCTCGTGTATGGGGTGTTCATGGTGAGCCGGAAGCTTAAACATTATTTTCAGGGTCACCCAATCACTGTGGTTAGCTCTGCTCCTTTGGGAGACATCATTCAAAACAGAGAAGCCACTGGACGAGTCACCGAGTGGGCCATTGAGCTTGGGTCTCATGGGTTGAAGTATGTACCACATACTGCGATCAAGTCTCAAGCACTGGTTGATTTTATTAATGACTGGATAGAGATGCAGATGCCAGAAGAGAAACCAGACAACACATATTGGACTATTCACTTTGATGGGTCCAGACAACTGGAAGGCTCGGGGGCTGGAGTTGTTTTAACCTCCCCTCGAGGTGACAAATTTTGCTATGTGTTGCGACTGATGTTTCCTTGCACTAACAATGCAGCGGAATATGAAGCCTTGCTCCATGGTCTTCGAATGGCCAAAGAGATGAGCCTGAGCCGTGTCCGGTGTCTTGGTGACTCAGATTTAGTGGCTCAATAGGTATCGGGCAAGTGGGATTCCAAAGATCCTCTCATGGAGGCTTATCGCCGTGAAGTTGATGCTGTTGCAGGGCATTTTAAAGGTTATCAGGTGGAGCACATTGACCGTAGGATGAACGAAGCGGCTGATGCTTTAATCAGGTTGGGATCTCAGCGTAAGCCGGTGCCACCTAACACCTTTTTGGATGTTTTGCATAACCCGTCTGTTAAGTTACCCACAGAAGAAGATCTAGCCGTTCCTGACCCGGAGGCACAGTTGGTGGCGGCTCTTCATGTCATCCTAGATTGGACAGTGCCGTTCTTGGCTTACATGACCCGGGGAGAGTTGCCAGCGGATGAGACCCTGGCTCGACAGATAACCCGACGGTCTAAGTCAATGACAATTTCTGATGGAGAACTATACCATCGCAGCGTCTCTGGAGCGTTTCAACGGTGTGTTTCCCCTGAAGAAGGCCAAGAAATACTTCGTGAGATCCATGAAGGCGATTGTGGTCATCACGCCGGGTCGAAATCTCTGGTGGCCAAGGCTTTTCGTCACGGTTTTTACTGGTTGATGGCTCACGCTGATGTAGAGGATCTGGTTAGTAGATGTGATGGATGTAAAAAATTCGCACGACGAGCACATGTGCCGGCTCAAGAGCTCTGGATGATTCCAATCACTTGGCCGTTTGCGGTTTGGGGGCTTGACATGGTTGGGACTTTCAAAAGGTCTAAGGATAAAAAGACACATCTTTAATGGAAGTTGATAAATTCACAAAGTGGGTTGAGGCAGAGCCGGTGAGTAAGTGTGATGTGGCCACGGTGGTTCAGTTCATGAAAAAGGTGATCTTCCGTTTTGGTTTTCCGCACAGTAAGCCGGCATAGTAAGTCGCCATGACCACAGGCATTTGAGAAATACCGTCAGCAGAAATTGGTTAAGTATGGAGACAAACAGGTTTCTTAACTTATGGATATTGATATGGATCAAATGGCTGTTCAAAATGGAAAAAAATCCTAGACCTAAAAATACAGCCCAGATGAGTTCATCAGCTCTAAAAGATATTTGTGCAAAGGAAAGGGATCTACTAACATCTAAAATGGATGAAAAACAACTACCGTATGAACATATATTCTCTTTGGATCAAGAAGAAGCCGTAGTAGAAGAACTACAAGGAAACCGTGATGAACTGCGAAGAACACGCAAAAACCCTAATGCGGATCTGAGGAGCAGGAAGGTGAGCACTTACAACCGCGGATCTTCTGCGGAGGTCGCCGCCGTTCTTTGGACCGATTCGGGTTGATGCAGCGGCCAAGGTCGACGGAGACGGAGGTGAAGCACGATGGCGGCGAAGCTCGAGCATCAGGAGGGTTGGGAGAGGAAGAAGACAGAGAGAGAGAGAGAGAGAAGAATGAGGAAGACCGGGGCGTGCCTATTTATAAGGGAAAAGGTGAACAGACGCGCGCAAAAATCGAGGAAGAGACGAATAATGGTTATCTAACTAGATGGACGCCTCGATTCTCGAAAGGCATTAAAGATGAAGATCCGTTGGGAGATAACGTCATCAAAGTTTTTCATATTTTCCAAAGATGACGTCATGGCGGGTTACAAAAACCTCTGCGAGGATAAGAGGATGGATTGCGTCTAAGTATTGAAGATTGACAAAGAACAAAGTTTGAAGTCAACCTAGGGCCTAATGTTGGGGATATAACTATCAGTTAAGACCCGCCCAGGAGGGGCCGGGTCAGCCCCAATGGCGGGTTACAAAGGGAGCCCAGTAAACATTAAGATGATAGTTTATCAAATCTTAATGAAAGCCTAAAAGGCCTAGAGGCGGCTTAAGGCCCAATATCGTAAACCACCGTATGTAAGGAAAGACTTGTAAAGAAAGGCATGTAAAAGAAGTCACCGAGCCGGACACGATTTATGAGCCGGCCGGGACTCTGTAGGCCACCAGGCGTCTACCCGTGTATACAAGGGGACGACCTGGTGGTGGCTTAGGGCAAAAAACAAGAGATCGATAACCAAGCCGGCGAGTTAGCCTCTTGGTGATCGAAACCCCAACAATACCAAACACAACTAGACGTAGGCTTTTACCTTCATCGTAAGGGGCCGAACTAGTATAAAACCTCTTGTGTCCTTTGTCCCGATTAACCCCTTTAAGCTTCCTAGTTGCGGTGGCCCTATGACTAAGTCCTTCCACTAGGACATCTGCCGTGACAATTCCACGACAACTCCGGTAGAAACAAGATGTACAATGAACGATAAAGATCAATTACGACAACACTCCGGTTGGAAATGGAAGGTAAAGAATATGAGCTTGGCAAAATGAAAGCACTTGGATGAGAGTCCGGTTAGAAGAGGAATGATCTACACAACACTCGGGTTAAAACAAGACAGAGAAGGAATAAGAATGATATAATTTGGGCATCACTCCAATTGTAAATGGAAGGACTTGAACATGATATTGACAAAACAAGATGATGGGGCGAAGAGAGCAACATCACAATGCCTCCGGAACAAATGTAAGAATGGAATCAAAAGAAGGGAGGAGAAAACAACATCTTCTACCTCAAATGAGCTTGAAAAAGCATCTTTAGGCGAAGGGTCGAACGGAGTTGTTCGAAAACCAACAACGAAAAGAGTAAGCTTGTTGTGGGCTTATGGAACATATCCCGAAATTTGAGGTGAATTTTTGCCACTAGCAGAAACAAATATTGATTGGTATCAACAAGGAGATGAGAAGCTTATTTCACCGGGAGGATAAATGAAGAACTTGGGTCATTTATGAGCACCATAAATAGCAAAAATCCTTAGGGAAAGCTTTAGGTGAAATATAACCCAAGATAACTCCAATGAAGAGGTTGATTGGTTGAAAAGATGTCCTGAGAGAAGAGAAAATGATGGATTTAGATATGTCACTCTTGAAAACTTGTGAATCATGAAACACGAAGGAAATTTTTCAACAATGACATAACACCACCTCAAAAGATAAGGGAGAAGGGATTAAACTTTGAAATGCAAGATGAAGAATACTAGAGCTGCTCTGAAAAGAATCTCGATGTACACTTTGAGAAGGAATTAAATCCTTGATGAACCATCATGTAGAGCCTCCATGAAGAACTCCGGTAATAAAATGATGGTAGAAAGAAAGAGAAGTTCAAACACAAGGTGAATCCTTGCAATGATTTAGATGAATCTTCGAGGTGATATAGTTGAGAGATCTTGGAACTCTGGGAAAAGTATGAAGCACTTGAACCGAGAATTTACTCATCGTGAACAAACTCTGAAGGAATGGATTAAACATTTGGATGAAACAAGAATAGGAATTACATTATGCGTATCCTTCATCAATTTAAATTGATGACCAAGAATGGATTTGGCATACTACTTAATCTCGTAGAAAGGATTAAGATAGATATAGCGTAAACTTGAGAAGGTATTGATGGAACCACCAGTGGGATTTGGAAACAACGAATGAATTAATGTGATGGCAAAGTAAGTAGAAACTTGAACGAACCACCGTAAGAATCTGAAAAATCAACGAAGATAAAGAATGAATCGCCGGGAAGAATGGGACAAACGAGCGAAGTTACTTGAGGGAAAATAGATACAAGAGAACGAAGAGATCACGAGCTGATTAGAGGGTACTTGAACGATGCACCGGAAGAATTCGAGAATGAGAGCTGAAAGCTGAGAATGAATAAACCCGAAATGATGGCCTTCGGAGAATCAAACTGAAAAGACTCCTGAATAGCTCCGGATGGGTGAAAAGAATTCTCACAATCAAAAACAATTATGAGAGGATGGCATCAAGCTAGAACTTGGCATCTCTGAGAGACCGACTAAGATTTGAAGGAAAAACTTTTCTTCGGTCTTCAAATCTGAGTATGACGACAAGAAACACCACCATGAATTTTTGATGCACTCTGGAATGAAGAATAGAAAGGTTGACCCAAAAATGAAAAAATGTGAAAGATCTTGGAGAAAGGCATATGACTGATGGCAATTCATTCTTACATCACACTTTGAAATGAATTTGAGAATAACTTCAGAAAAAAAGAAGAGTCAGGTAAGATCCTAGGAAAAGACCTGTGGGCTAGGGCCCACTCAAAAGATACACTATTGAATGATTATTTGAAAGGGAGATTGCACCAGTTGAATTAAATGGCCTGAATGAGATAACAATCTCGAAAGGGGTTGAACCGATCTTGAATGAAAAGACGAGCCTTCTGAGATATCTTCAGCACTCCAGAACAAATGAATAGAGAGAAGTGAATGATTAAGAGGTGCACCGACATTAGAAAGCATTTGAAACGAGGAAAAGATGTGATCAACAAAGCTTGAATTGAATCCATCGTAGAAGAAAAGAGAACGAAGAATAATAAACTTGAAGCTCCGTTAGTATCTTCTTTAGAATCACCGGATAAGAACATTGACAGAAAAGAATGGAGAGACTTCCCATCAATAAAAAATATACTTGATTAAGAAATCCGAGTCCTTGAAGAAAAAGGGTGGGAGGGCGGGAAAACAAAGGCAACTTGGGAACAGATGAAACGAACAACATTGGGAAAACCGTGAGGTGATCTTGCGGATGTTGAAATGATCGGATCCACTTGAAGAGAAACACACCGGTTGAAAAGGATTGACATGACAATCTCGATTATCATGAAGGATTAGTATTCACATAGAAATATGAGAACACCGCTTAGGAAAGGTATGGAATCCACATTTAACTTCAAAGCAACTCGAATACCACAACTCAAAACAAAACAAGGATTGGTTTGCAGAATAAGCCGGAAACAAACATATGATAGACACCATATCGTATCATGTGTCTGTTGGAATGATTATTCTAGGAGCTAATTGAATTCCAACTTATAAACTCCTGAAACTTTCTGGTTATGCAATCAGGTGTTGGGGATACAGGGGAAGCATAATATCTCACCCAAACTAACAATCCCTACATCCAGCTGTATCCATCCTTCAACACAAAACCAAGAAACCTTCGGAATTACCTCAACCTTCGAAAAGCATCCGTTATACGAGTTATGGAAATACTCCCGAACTCCCTCCCCAGTACTGGGTGACCTCGAGGTTATCTCACGAACAACTGCATAAAAGAGATTTTTGATGTCGGCGAACTCAGGTATTCCAGAACTGCAACGATAAAATTGTGATGACAACACCTCGGAGCTCAACTCCCCGGGACACTGCCACAACCCCTAAATGTCAGGAGGCACCAAGAACAATGTTCTCGTCACAAGAATATTGGAACAATTCCAAGATACCCGCGTGATCCAAAAAAAATCGTGAAAGTTGAGGAGAAAAAAGTCAAAACTTCTACGTCAGGAGGCCTCACTAGAGCGACAAAGGGACTGAGGAGTAAAAAGAATCCTACTCTCCGATATATATAATCCTAAGACTCAAAACATTATGTTCTAGACTCAACAACGTCAGCGATTCGATCAAGCAGGGGGCTCCTAAGTCGAGGATGGCTCTGATACCAACTTGAAACACCCACAATGCGACTATATCTCCCACGTGTCGAGGCACGACTTAGAGGCATAACCGCATGGTGGTTTAGTCGCGAGTTGGGTAATCTTCACACAATCCCATGTACTGAATAAGAAAGGGATAAAGAGTTGGCTTACAATCGCCACTTCACACAATTACAAGTTAAACATACATCATCCAGAGTACAATAAAAGGTCCGACTGCGGAACCAAAATAAAGGAAGACAACCCCAATTGCTAGATCTTCGATCATCCCAACTGGACTCCACTACTGATCAACCAGAAAAGACACAAAACAATGATCAAGATCTTCATCGAGCTCCCACTTGAGCTCGGTTGTGTCACCTGCACTGGTATCATCGGCACCTGCAACTGTTTGGAAGTATATGTGAGTCACGAGGATTCAACAATCTCACACCCGCGAGATCAAGACTATTTAAGCTTATGGGTAGGATATGGTAATGAGGTGGAGCTGCAGCAAGCGCTAAGAAATATATGGTGGCTAAAATACGCAAATAAGAGCGAGAACAGAAGCAACGCAACGGTCATGAAGCTAGAAGTGATCAAGAAGTTATCCTGAAACTACTTACGTTCAAGCATAACACAAGACCGTGTTCACTTCCCGGAGTCCGCCGAAAAGAGACCATCATGGCTACACACGTGGTTGATGCATTTTAATTAAGTCAAGTGTCAAGTTCTCTACAACCGGATATTAAAAAATTCCCATCTGCCACATAACCGTGGGCATCGCTCTCGAAAGTTTATACCTTGCAGGGTTGTCCCAACTTAGCCCATCACAAGCTCTCACGGTCAACGAATGATATTCCTTCTCCCGGGAAGACCCAATCAGTCTCGGAGTCCCGGTTACAAGACATTTCGACAATGGTAACAAGACTAGTAAAGCCGCCTGATGTGCCGACAAATCCCGATAGGAGTCGCATGTATCTCGTTCTCAGGGCACACCGGATGGGCCAGACGTCGGGTTGGCATAGAACTTGGTTGCCTAGGGGGCGCCGGACATCGCCCAGTTTGGACCAACACTCAGAGGAGCACTGGCCCGGGGGTTTAAAATAAAGGTGACCCTTGAGTCTGCAGAACCCAAGGGAAAAAGGCTTTGGTGGCAAATGTTAAAACCAAGGTTGGGCCTTGCTGGAGGAGTTTTATTCAAAGTGAACTGTCAAGGGGTTCCCATAACACCCAACCGCGTAAGGAACGCAAAATCAAGGAACATAACACCGGTATGACGGAAACTAGGGCGGCAAGAGTGGAACAAAACACCAGGCATAAGGCCGAGCCTTCCACCCTTTACCAAGTATATATATGCATTAATTAAATAAGAGATATTGTGATATCCAAACATATCCATGTTTCAACATGGGACAAACTTCAACTTCACCTGCAACTAGCAATGCTATAAGAGGGGCTGAGGAAAAGCGGTAACATAGCCAAACACCGATTTGCTAGGAAGGTGGGTTAGAGGCTTGACATGGCAACATGGGAGGCATGTTAGAGCAAGTGGTAGGTAGCGCAACAAAGCGATAGAATGAACAACTAGCAAGCAAAGATAGAAGTGATTTCGAGAGTATGGTCATCTTGCCTGAAATCCCGCAAGGAAGAAGAATGAGTCCATGAAGAGGACAAACGGACGTAGCCGAACGCATCCTCACAACTCCGGAACGGAACCGAAGCTAAAGAGAGAAGCAACCCGGAAAGAAGCAAGCAACATAGTAAACAACCATCACATAAACATGGCATGATGCACAACCAAGTATGATGCATGTCCGGCTTAAAGAAGCATGGCATGGAAAAGTGCACAAACAACACTACAAGTTAAGTGGAGCTCAATATGCAACGAGTTGCATATTGACGAAACACCACATTTGATTATTTAGTTCACTCCCGTTTATGTACTCAACAATATTAACAGTTGTTAAACATGGCAAGAGGTGAAGCATAAATAAACTAAACATTTAGGCAAGTTTAAATGAGGCCGGAAACGTCAAACAATGATTCTGGTAAATCCTCATGTGCATTAGCAATTTAATGCAACAAAAAATTTAAACATTTTAAATGTTATTATCATGATGCGGATGACATGTGCAAGTTATGCAATGTTATGAAAATATTGACATGAGCATATTTTGAAGCATTTGTCATCGTGGCGGAAACGAAAGTGGTGCCGCGGCAACGACATCGGAAATGGTGCCACGTCAACATTGCGGTTCTGGTAACTCGATTGAGATGCCAGTGCAAAAGAAAAAGTGATGGGAGCGTGATAGAGCACAAACTAGCGAGATGCTAAATTGTGCGAGTGACAGTCTGGTCTTCACGATACTATATGAAACACGACAAACGATAGCAGCAGTAGTTGAAGATAATTAGTAGTGGAAGAATAAGCCTTCGGATGTTACTAGAGAGCAGAAACCGAAGGAAAAGGACTTGCGTCAAAAATTAACACGAGGTCAATCACGACGTAGCAATGAAGAATCCCTTGTCATGGATCACAAAAACTCATCACGTTGGTGCCCCTAACACAAGGCGTTTTCTGGTTTCTTTATTCGACTGCTCAAAAACTAATCTCCGTACACGGCCGAAGCCAGCCCATTATATAGGCGAGACATACGTATAGACCAAACCGACTCATAGTTCCAACTTTAGATTCTAATAGACTCTATCTCTGATTTGAACTAATTACAGATTAACTAATAAAATATTCAGCCACACCGTTCACCTGTAGGATTATAAAACGAACTAGTACCCTACTTGACAATGCAACTACTAATATGACTACGTAGGAAATAAGGACTATGTGCATGTCCTTTCCAAATAGCCTTCAGATGTGTTATGGCACTTGGATTAGAATTGCACCAATCATCACCTAGCTTGGCATACGAAAATTTGGTTTCACCTCCTCTGGCACTACTAACTTGACAGGAATTTCGCCACAACAATTTATGCTAGCAGATTGAGCACACGGTGCAATTTCCAGTATCCCTTTGCCATTCTTCTTCTACGGCACAAACAACACTTTATCCCTGACATGTTCTCGATTCTGCTTCGCAACCAAAGAATCTCTAGTGGCCACATCATCCCCTCCCTCTTGAAACGAAGCCGTCCTCAGTTTCATGATAGCTCCGTGAACCTTGTTCGGATTTGAAATGATAGCATCCACCTTGATAGCATTGGCAAACATTGGTTGCAACACATATCATTTTCCGTTATTCCAAAATGAATAAGTGTTGGACCTTCCGTCATGCGTGGCACCACGATCATATTGCCATGGTCTTCCCAATAATAAGTGGCATACATCCATAGGGATAACATCACATATCACCATGTCATTATAGTCTCCAACCAAAAAATTCACACGTACCTTATGAGTAACCTTCAACTTTCCAGTATGGTACATCCATTGAATGCGATGAGGCTGCGGATGTTTCCACGGGCGCAATCCTAAAGCCTCTACCAACCCCTTGCTGACCGCATTGGTGTAGCTTCCACCATCAATGATTACCTTACATTTGGTTTCATTGATTTTGCACTCAGACTGAAAAATATTCCAACGATGTCCCTTATTCTCAATGCGATCCTCTTGCACTCGTTGCACCATCAGTGAAGGATATGATTCAACAACTTCAATACCCGCAACCACATTTTTAGCATCCTTAGATTTTTCACTAAAAGTGTCAGAAACTGACTCTTCATCACTAGCGGATGCATAACCATCTCTCGTGAGCAACACTCTTTTCTCATTAGGACATTCACGCTTCATATGACCCCTTCCTCCACACTTGAAACACTCTATGTCACTAGTGCGTCTGGTCGACTGTGCACTAGAATCAACCATCGATAGTCCTGATTTTGAGGCATCCTTTTGCACGGAACCATGAGAGCGATTTGATGATGTCGCCCTGGAGCTAGGAACGACATCCTCATTCTTATGATGCGAGCGTCTCCATGTGTTCAAAGTGTTACTGGGAACTGTGCTGACTTGGCGCCGCTTAATCTGTTGTTCCGCACGCATAGCTTGGTGCACAAGATCTTGTATGTTGTAGTAGACCACCATCTCAACACGATCCTGCACCTCAATATTTAGCCCGTTAAAGAAACATGCCATGGTAGCCTCCTGATCCTCCTTTGTCCCTGTACGTATCATAAGCAATTCCATCTCCTTGTAATATTCATCAACACTCATATTACCTTGAGAAAGCCGCTGCAACTTGTTGTACATATCTATTTTATAGTGCTCAGGAACAAAACGTCGCCTCATGAATTCTTTCATCCCTCGCCAAGTCGTCGGGCGATGTCTTGAATGACAAATTTGATTCCACCAAATTAGCGCGTAACCGGTGAACTCAATTCCAACAAGTTGAACTTTCTTCTCGTCGCTATAATTATGGGCATCAAAAATTTGATCAACACGCATCTCCCACTCCAAATAGCCTTCCGGTTCGCACTTGCCGGAGAACGAAGGGATTGAAATTTTTATGCGTCCAATTCCATCATCCAAAGGCACATGCACAGCTTGACCAACTCGGTCATGCACTCTGCCACGAACGGAAGTTTCAGGACAAGGCTCATAGTGTCGTGCTCGTGGCGCGTATCTCGCCTGGTCAACATCGTCACTGAGACCATCATCTCCAGCATGAGGTTGTGCCGCCAAACGGCGATCATGCACGCCAGCATGTCCATCGCGAGTCAGTGGTGGATAATATAGTGGAGCAGCCATAGCAGTCTGTGGTGGTGTAAAATTCGCAGTTGGCATATTGATGATGTCTGCCAAACCATCGAACCGAGTGATCAGGACATCTATCCTTTTGCCGAGCGCGTCATGACATTGCTTGATGTAGTTGCATGTGTGGTCAAAATCATCCCGGATATTTTGAGGAATATCATCTGCGTACACTGGACATACAATTTCCTCAGAATCAGCAGCAACCTCATCATCCTTGTTGACCGAGGTTGACATCTTGATCAACACAGTACCATGAAAAACCTTAGCTCTGAATACCACTTGATAGAGCACAAACTAGCGAGATGCTAAATTGTGCGAGTGATAGTCTGATCTTTCACGATACTAGATGAAACATGATGAACGATAGCAATAGTAGTTGAAGAAAATTAGTTGTGGAAGAATAAGCCTTCGGATCTTACTAGAGAGAAGAAACTGAAGGAAAAGGACTTGCGTCAAAAATTAACACGAGGTCAATCACGACGTAGCAGCGACGAATCCCTTGTCATGGATCACAAAAACTCATCACGTTGGTGCCCCCTGACACAATGCGTTTTCCTGGTTTCTTTATTCGACTGCTCAAAAACTAATCTCCACGGCCGAAGCTAGCCCATTATATAGGCGAGACGTACGTATAGACCAAACCGACTCATAGTTCTAACTTTAGATTCTAACAGACTCTATCTCTGATTTGAACTTATTACAGGTTAACTAATAAAATATTCGGCCACACCGATCACATGTAGGATTATAAAACGAACTAGTACCCTACTTGACAACACAACTACTAATATGACTACGTAGGAAATAAGGACTATGTGCACATCCTTTCCAAATAGCCTTCAGATGTGTTATGGCACTTGGATTAGAATTGCACCAATCATCATCCAGCTTGGCATACGAAAATTTGGTTTCACCTCCTCTGGTACCACTAACTTGACAGGAATTTCGCCACAACAATTTATGCTAGCAGATTGAGCACACGGTGCAATTCCCAGTATCCCTTTGCCATTCTTCTTCTCCGGCACAAACATCACTTTATCACTGACATGTTCTTGATTCTGCTTCACAGCAAAAGAATTTCTAGTGGCCACATCAGAGCGTGTCATGCAAGGATGGTGGGGTGATCCCGGATATCAGGTTCCCATGGGTCGACGATGGTGCCAAGCGAGGGAAATAACTAACGTTCACGGGAGGATACAACATCCAAACATGCATCTCATACAACACATGCATTCGTTCACGGGCGTTCGTCACGGGGTTATACCTTCGAAGCATGCAAACGGGATGGTTCTCGTTCGGTGCAAAGTAGAGGAAGTAGACATTCTCGGGACGTTCGTACTAGAAGTAGTCGTTCTCGCTTCGTAGTTTTACACACTTCGCAGGTGTTCAGGGTCACAACGAGGAACTTGACGTCCACGGGGTCTTCGAGGGTCGGCGATAGTGGTACTCAGTCGTTTTGAAGAGGTACTTGGGGTATTCGAACTTGTCGATCTCGTCAACTCGAAGAGGTACTTAGCATTTCTGCTACCCGGGTCATCGGCGACGGTAGTTGCACTATGCATCAGGCGTCAAGGTACTTGTCGTTCTTAGCGATTCCAAGGCGGTAGACGAACATAACGTGTCGTCGTGGTACTTGGCAAAAATATCAAAGAAGATGCCTGACGGTCCCAGTTATAGGTCTTGGCGCCTCTCTTGCTGACCCAAAACAAAGAGATACCAAAAGGCCTCTGGCCAGAAGCAGACAAGGCATGGCGGCGCGCGAGCAGCGATGGAAATGGGCACGGGGCTCGTGGTGAAAACATCGACGAACAGAGGCGCAACAACGTCCATAGCGAGCGGCACAACATGACATTGAGCAGAGGAGGTGAGGGGGTTGGCCGGGGAGGGTGGCAGTGGCATGCAGAAGCCAAAGAGGCGCACGATGAAGGAGGCCAAGGCACGGGTGAGGGGACGGCCACGGCGGCGCTGGTCGCCGGCAAGGGCGGCTGGAGGTAGCAACCTGGCAGGGGCGGCTGGAGGGTCAAGGGGCTCCTGTCCATGTCGGACAGAGGAGCTCCAATAGGTCCTAGGCGGCGGCAGGGGAGGACCCCGACGAAGTGCAGCTTGATCCGTAGCGGCGACGGGCTCCGGAGGCTAGCTAGTGGTGCGGAGGCGACGAGGGGCTCCAGGAAGGAAATGGCGGCGGGCGGAGGCACGGGGTCGCGCTGGCACGTGGAGGAGCTTCACTCCGGCGAGGTCGAGGTCCGGTGGCGAGGGAGCCCTGGCCTGGACGGCATCAGGAGGCGCGAGGGGATCGGGGGAGAGAAGTGGATCGGGAGAGGGGTTGGCACTGTCCTCTCCCTGCGTGACGGCGCTCGGGAGGGAGATGGGGATCGGGAGGTAGAGCGATGGTGCGGGCTAGATTTAGGATTAGGAGGGGGTCAACTGGGCCTTTGCCTTCGGCCACTTTGGTGGAGGGCTGGTTGAGCCTAAAGGGCCGGCCTAGTTGGTCAGGCCTAAGAAGCCGGCTGGGCTAGCTCCTCTCTCCTTCTCTCTTCTTCTTCTAAAAACAGAAGAAAAGAAAAGAAAAAAACAAAGAAGAAAAAGGAGAAGAGATAGGACAAGAATTTTGCGCAAGCGGGTAATTTTCCTGGACTCATAAAAATGAGCTTGATCCCAGAAAAATAGAAGTGGGCATGCGCATGAAGTTGAATTCAAACTCATTTGAATTTCATTCAAATGGTTTGAACTAGGACGAAGTTTTAGGACTGTCCAAAAATGTTCGGATTTTTGGAGGAACCTCGGTAAATGGGAAGAGAATTTTGGGCAAGGTTTTGAAGTCAATCTTGAACTAGAAAAGACATGGGGAATATTTGCAAGTGTGTTTATGGGTGATTCCGAAAAATGGAATATTTTATAATATCTACCTAAATATCAGGAGGGTATGTTTTAAAGAGAAACCACCATGTGAGTTCCCTCAATTTAAATGGATCAGAAATCCATGCAATTTATTTAAGTGAGTTTTAGTTAGTTTTGAGAAAATGATGGCATGATGACATGATGCAATGAAAAATATGCAAAGAGGAATGCAACAAGCAAAACAAATCACATGACGAAACTCAGAAAACATGGAAGGCATCTGAAGCGTCGGTGTTGGGGCGTCACAGTACGGCACTGTCGCCACGCGGCCCGCGACATCACCCATGGTAGAGAAGGCCATGCTCCCACTACGAACTATTGATACGGCCACAGGCAGTGGGCCCTACGTGTCCACGAGGAGCCAGCGGGCGACAGACCCTGACCAATCGGCTCGAGGAGAGGCCGACCCCTGACCAGGCGGCCCTCCTCTCCTCAAAGTCCATGCGCAATTAATCAGAAGAGATGGGGGATGCCTACAGTGATCGCCCGCCAAGCGGCGGTACTGTAGCCACGCCTCCCCCGACAAAGCATGCATCATTACCAGCATCGCTACAGTGCTGAGCAGCCGGCCAGACCCGCAAGCGGTGGGTACAGCCTGTCGGCCAAGTTTGAGACAGCTAACAGGCCCCACCAGGCGGCGGGCCCCAGCGGCCGGCAGAGAAGCCGATGAACATAGACACTGACAAACGGGCCAACACCCAGCCAGATTACCTTTGTACCCCTAGGGGTAGGCCTATATAAAACCCCCAGGGCACCCGTGCAAAGGGTTCAGACCTTAGTTCATTTCACGCATACATATAGAGAGAGGAAGTTAGGGCTAGCCTTGTTCTTCTTCCCCCTCTAGAGAAACAGCTTAAGGACCAAACTCGTAGCCACTAATGTTTCTTGAGTGATCATGCGGAGATCCCACGAAGCAGGACTAGGGGTGTTATCTCCTAGGAGAGCCCCGAACTTGGGTAAGATTCGCCGACGTGCATGTTTGTGCCTTATCCCGTTTCCTGGCACCGGCGACGTATTATTAGCCCCATCCATGATAAGCCATCCTTTGGCATATGTCGCACGACACCCCCTACAACCGCCAGCACGGTAGGACAGAGGTCATCACCAAGCCCACCACGGCGTCACGACGAGAAGCTTTGCAGGCGAAGACCACATTTCGTCAAGATAAGATGTTCTACTTGTCTTCCTTCGAATTTGGCCGTTGTTGGATCCCTTCTCGCCTACATTTTGGGGGAAGAGGACCAAGGCCACTGCAAATATAGCCTAGCCACCACCATACAAGGGGACAGATCATTCAGATCATCCTTTCCCTCACCAGCTCAAGAACACACCTCCTAAGGTTGTTCTCCCACTGTACTAGTTCATCTTCAGCCCACCTCGAGGCTAATCCACCAAAGAACAGGAGTAGGGTTTTACACCGCGAGGTGGACGGAACCTGGGTAAACTGCCTTGTCTTGTTTCCTTCCTGTTCATTGAGCTAGGCTATGAGATCGGCGAGTAGGCAAACTGAGGAGGTTGAGTTCTTCGCACGCACCCCAGAGTTTGAATCTATCCCGGGTTTGCGGAGCCCGGAATCCGAAACAACCCCTTTCATATTACTTTTAAGATATACTGCCCACATTCTTTGGCCATGCCGGAATGCATCCCTCCTCGCCTTGAAAGATTTGCATCCCAATAAGTTGGAGAAAACAAATAGGCATAGCTTGGGTATTCTTCAAAAAGAAATAGTGGGCTACCTATTTTCCCAAAGAAAAATTGTTGGGCTGGTCATGTTCTTAGACGGGCCACACAGACCACACAACCCAGTTTATAGCCTGCTCCTCCGAACAAATCCTCAAGAAAAAAGTTGTGCAATTCTGTCATTAATTGACTATACATTGACAATGATGTGGGTCCCAGATATCAGCAGGGTGGATTAGAGTAAAAACGAGGGGTGCATCTGAGTAGCAAAAGTGGCGCTTGCTTGTGTTCGGGAGTGGACCTGGTGGGTATGTACTGTCATACTCACAACTATAGTCCTCTCCTAATTCACTATGTTGACAGGGCCGGACAGCGGCACCGCGACGAGCGCACCAAGGCGGAGGATAAAGTGGCATCGCGAATGTGTTGGGCTGGGTTGGGCATTCTTATCAAAAAATAATAATGGACCAGAACTATTTACGATGTTGACTACGGTTTGCTGAAGGAAATATGCCCTAGAGGCAATAATAAAGTTATTATTTATTTCCTTATATCATGATAAATGTTTATTATTCATGCTAGAATTGTATTAACCGGAAACATAATACATGTGTGAATACATAGACAAACAGAGTGTCACTAATATGCCTCTACTTGACTAGCTCGTTAATCGAAGATGGTTATGTTTCCTAACCATAGACATGAGTTGTCATTTGATTAACGGGATCACATCATTAGGAGAATAATGTGATTGACATGACCCATTCCATTAGCTTAGCACCCGATCGTTTATTATGTTGCTATTGCTTTCTTCATGTCTTATACATGTTCCTATGACTATGAGATTATGCAACTCCTGTTTACCGGAGGAACACTTTGTGTGCTACCAAACATCACAACGTAACTAGGTGATTATAAAGGTGCTCTACAGGTGTCTTCAAAGGTACATGTTGGGTTGGCGTATTTCGAGATTAGGATTTGTCACTCTGATTGTCGGAGAGGTATCTCTGGGCCCTCTTGGTAATGCACATCACTTAAGCCTTGCAAGCAATGCAACTAATAAGTTAGTTGCAAGATGATGTATTATAGAACGAGTAAAGAGACATGCCGGTAACGAGATTGAACTAGGTATTGAGATACCGACGATCGAATCTCGGGCAAGTAACATACCGATGACAAAGGGAACAAACGTATGTTGTTATGCGGCCTGACCGATAAAGATTTTCGTAGAATTTGTAGGAGCCAATATGAGCATCCAGGTTCCGCTATTGGTTATTGCCCGGAGACGTGTCTCGGTCATGTCTACATCGTTCTAGAACCCGTAGGGTCCGCATGCTTAACATTACGATGACAATTTCATTATGAGTTTATATATTTTGATGTACCGAAGGTTGTTTGGAGTCCCAGATGTGATCACAGACTTTACGAGGGGTCTCGAAATGGTTGAGACATAAAGATCGATATATTGGACGACTATATTTGGACACCGGAAAGGTTCCGGGTGAGATTGGGACAATACCGGGTCACCGGGAGGTTATCGGAACCCCCTGGGAGGTATATGGGCCTTATTGGGCCTTAGTGGAAAGGAGGGGAAAGGAGCAAGGGAGGCCCCCCCAAGCCCAATCCGAATTGGGAGGGGGGCCGGCCCCCCTTTCCTTCCTCCCTCCTTCCTCTTCCTTCCCTCTCCTACTCCTAATAGGAAAAAGGGGAGTCCTACTCCCTGTGGGAGTTGGACTCCCCCTTAGGGCGCGCCACCCTCCTTGGCCGGCCCCCTCCTCCACACCTTTATATACGGGGGCAGGGGGCACCCCATAGACACAACAGTTGATCATTGATCTCTTAGCCGTGTGCGGTGCCCCCTCCACCATAGTCCTCGATAATATTGTAGCGGTGCTTAGGCGAAGCCCTGTGACGGTAAAACATCAAGATCGTCACCACACCGTCGTGCTGACGGAACTCATCCCCGACACTTTGCTGGATCGGAGTCCGGGGATCGTCATCAAGCTGAACGTGTGCTAAAACTCGGAGGTGCCGTAGTTTCGGTGCTTGATCGGTCGGGCCGTGAAGACGTACGACTACATCAACCGCGTTGTGCTAATGCTTCCGCTTCCGGTCTACGAGGGTACGTAGACAACACTCTCCCCTCTCATTGCTATGCATCACCATGATCTTGCGTGTGCGTAGGAATTTTTTTGAAATTACTACGTTACCCTACAGTGGCATCCGAGCCTAGGTTTTATGCGTTGATGTTCTGCACGAGTAGAACACAAGTGAGTTGTGGGCGATATAAGTCATACTGCTTACCAGCATGTCATACTTTGGTTCGGCGGTATTGTTGGATGAAGCGGCCCGGACCGACATTACGCATACGCTTACGCGAGACTGGTTTTACTGACGTGCTTTGCACACAGGTGGCTGGCGGGTGTCAGTTTCTCCAACTTTTGTTGAACCGAGTGTGACTACACCCGGTCCTTGTGAAGGTTAAAACAGCACCAACTTGACAAACTATCATTGTGGTTTTGATGCGTAGGTAAGAACGGTTCTTGCTAAGCCCGTAGCAGCCACGTAAAACTTGCAACAACAAAGTAGAGGACGTCTAACTTGTTTTTGCAGGGCATGTTGTGATGTGATATGGTCAAGACATGATGCTAAATTTCATTGTATGAGATGACCATGTTTTGTAACCGAGTTATCGGCAACTGGCAGGAGCCATATGGTTGTCGCTTTATTGTATGCAATGCAATCTCGCTGTAATGCTTTACTTTATCACTAAGCGGTAGCAATAGTCGTGGAAGCATAAGATTGGTGAGATGACAACGATGCTACGATGGAGATCAAGGTGTCGCGCCGGTGACGATGGTGATCATGACGATGCTTCGGAGATGGAGATCACAAGCACAAGATGACGATGGCCATATCATATCACTTATATTGATTGCATGTGATGTTTATCTTTTATGCATCTTATCTTGCTTTGATTGACGGTAGCATTATAAGATGATCTCTCACTAAATTTCAAGATAAAAGTGTTCTCCTTGAGTATGCACCGTTGCCAAAGTTCGTCGTGCCCAGACACCACGTGATGATCGGGTGTGATAAGCTCTACGTCCATCTACAACGGGTGCAAGCCAGTTTTGCACACGCAGAATACTCAGGTTAAACTTGACGAGCCTAGCATATGCAGATATGGCCTTGGAACACTGAGACCGAAAGGTCGAGCGTGAATCATATAGTAGATATGATCAACATAGTGATGTTCCCCATTGAAAAATACTCCATTTCACGTGATGATCGGTTATGGTTTAGTTGATTTGGATCATGTGATCACTTAGAAGATTAGAGGGATGTCTTTCTAAGTGGGAGTTCTTAAGTAATATGATTAATTGAACTTAAATTTATCATGAACTTAGTACCTGATAGTATCTTGCTTGTTTATGTTTGATGTAGATAGATGGCACGTGTTGTTGTTCCGTTGAATTTTAATGCGTTCCTTGAGAAAGCAAAATTGAAAGATGATGGTAGCAATTATACGGACTGGGTCCGCAACTTGAGGATTATCCTCATTGCTGCACAGAAGAATTACGTCCTGGAAGCACCGCTGGGTGCCAGGCCTGCTGCTGGAGCAACACCAGATGTTATGAACGTCTGGCAGAGCAAAGATGATGACTACTCGATAGTTCAGTGTGCCATGCTTTACGGCTTAGAATCGGGACTTCAACGACGTTTTGAACGTCATGGAGCATATGAGATGTTCCAGGAGTTGAAGTTAATATTTCAAGCAAATGCCCGGATTGAGAGATATGAAGTCTCCAATAAGTTCTATAGCTGCAAGATGGAGGAGAACAGTTCTGTCAGTGAGCATATACTCAAAATGTCTAGGTATAATAATCACTTAATTCAACTGGGAGTTAATCTTCCGGATGATTGCGTCATTGACAGAATTCTCCAATCACTTCCACCTAGCTACAAGAGCTTCGTGATGAACTATAATATGCAAGGGATGAAGAAGACAATTCCCGAGCTCTTCGCGATGCTAAAAGCTGCGGAGGTAGAAATCAAGAAGGAGCATCAAGTGTTGATGGTCAACAAGACCACTAGTTTCAAGAAAAAGGGCAAGGGGAAGAAGAAGGGGAACTTCAAGAAGAATAACAAGCAAGTTGCTCCTCAGGAGAAGAAACCCAAGTCTGGACCTAAGCCTGAAACTAAGTGCTTCTACTGCAAGCAGACTGGTCACTTGAAGCGGAACTGCCCCAAGTATTTGGCGGATAAGAAGGATGGCAAGGTGAACAAAGGTATATGTGATATACATGTTATTGATGTGTACCTTACTAGAGCTCGCAGTAGCACCTGGGTATTTGATACTGGTTCTGTTGCTAATATTTGCAACTCGAAATAGGGACTACGGATTAAGCGAACACCGGTGAAGGACGAGGCAATGATGCGCGTGGGAAATGGTTCCAAAGTCGATGTGATCGCGGTCGGCACACTACCTCTACATCTACCATCGGGATTAGTATTAGACCTAAATAATTGTTATTTGGTGCCAGCATTGAGCATGAACATTATATCTGGATCTTGTTTGATGCGAGACGGTTATTCATTTAAATCAGAGAATGATGGTTGTTCTATTTATATGAGTAATATCTTTTATGGTCATGCACCCTTGAAGAGTGGTCTATTCTTGATGAATCTCGATAGTAGTGATACACATATTCATAATGTTGAAGCCAAAAGATGCAGAGTTAATAATGATAGTGCAACTTATTTGAGGCACTGCCGTTTAGGTCATATCGGTGTAAAGCGCATGAAGAAACTCCATACTGATGGACTTTTGGAACCACTTGATTATGAATCACTTGGTACTTGCGAACCGTGCCTCATGGGCAAGATGACTAAAATGTCGTTCTCCGGTACTATGGAGAGAGCAACAGATTTGTTAGAAATCATACATACAGATGTATGTGGTCCAATGAATGTTGAAGCTCGTGGTGGATATCGTTATTTTCTCACCTTCACAGATGATTTAAGCAGATATGGGTATATCTACTTAATGAAACATAAGTCTGAAACATTTGAAAAGTTCAAAGAATTTCAGAGTGAAGTTGAAAATCATCGTAACAAGAAAATAAAGTTTCTACGATCTGATCATGGAGGAGAATATTTGAGTTACGAGTTTGGTTTACATTTGAAACAATGCGGAATAGTTTCGCAACACACGCCAACCGGAACACCACAGCGTAATGGTGTGTCTGAATGTCGTAATCGTACTTTACTTGATATGGTGCGATCTATGATGTCTCTTACAGATTTACCGCTATCGTTTTGGGGTTATGCTTTAGAGACGGCCGCATTCACGTTAAATAGGGCACCATCAAAATCCGTTGAGACGACGCCTTATGAACTATGGTTTGGCAAGAAACCAAAGTTGTCGTTTCTGAAAGTTTGGGGTTGCGATGCTTATGTGAAAAAGCTTCAACCTGATAAGCTTGAACCCAAATCGGAGAAATGTGTCTTCATGGGATACCCGAAGGAGACTGTTGGGTACACCTTCTATCACAGATCCGAAGGCAAGACATTTGTTGCTAAGAATGGATCCTTTCTAGAGAAGGAGTTTCTCTCGAAAGAAGTGAGTGGGAGGAAAGTAGAACTTGATGAGGTAACTGTACCTGCTCCCTTATTGGAAAGTAGCACATCACAGAAACCGGTTTCTGTGACACCTACACCAATTAGTGAGGAAGCTAATGATGATGATCATGAAACTTCAGAACAAGTTACTACTGAACCTCGTAGATCAACCAGAGTAAGATCCGCACTAGAGTGGTACGGTAATCCTATTCCAGAGTCATGCTACTAGATCATGATGAACCTATGAACTATGAAGAAGCGATGGTGAGCCCAGATTCTGCAAAATGGCTTGAAGCCATGAAATCTGAGATGGGATCCATGTATGAGAACAAAGTGTGGACTTTGGTTGACTTGCCCAATGATCGGCAAGCAATTGAGAATAAATGGATCTTCAAGAAGAAGACTGACGCCGACGGTAATGTTACTGTCTACAAAGCTCGACTTGTCGCAAAAGGTTTTCGACAAGTTCAAGGGATTGACTACGATGAGACCTTCTCACCCGTAGAGATGCTTAAGTCTGTCCGAATTATGTTTGGAATTGCCGCATTTTATGATTATAAAATTTGGTAGATGGATGTCAAAACTGCATTCCTGAATGGATTTCTGGAAGAAGAGTTGTATATGATGCACCCGGAAGGTTTTGTCAATCCAAAGGGAGCTAACAAAGTGTGCAAGCTCCAGCGATCCATTTATGGACTAGTGCAAGCATCTCAGAGTTGGAATAAACGCTTTGATAGTGTGATCAAAGCATTTGGTTTTATACAGACTTTTGGAGAAGCCTGTATTTACAAGAAAGTGAGTGGGAGCTCTGTAGCATTTCTGATATTATATGTGGATGACATATTGCTAATCGGAAATGATATAGAATTTCTGGATAGCATAAAGGGATAGTTGAATAAGAGTTTTTCAATGAAAGACCTCGGTGAAGCTGCTTACATATTGGGCATTAAGATCTATAGAGATAGATCAAGGCGCTTAATTGGACTTTCACAAAGCACATACCTTGACAAAGTTTTGAAGAAGTTCAAAATGGATCAAGCAAAGAAAGGATTCTTGCCTGTGTTACAAGGTGTGAAGTTGAGTAAGACTCAATGCCCGACCACTGCAGAAGATAGAGAGAAAATGAAAGATGTTCCCTATGCTTCAGCCATAGGCTCTATCATGTATGCAATGGTGTGTACCAGACCTGATGTGTGCCTTGCTATAAGTCTAGCAGGGAGGTACCAAAGTAATCCAGGAGTGGATCACTGGACAGCGGTCAAGAACATCCTGAAATACCTGAAAAGGACTAAGGATATGTTTCTCGTATGTGGAGGTGACAAAGAGCTCATCGTAAATGGTTACGTTGATGCAAGCTTTGACACTGATCCGGACGATTCTAAATCGCAAACCGGATACGTATTTATATTAAACGGCGGAGCTATCAGTTGGTGCAGTTCTAAACAAAGCGTCATGGCGGGATCTACATGTGAAGCAGAGTACATAGCTACTTCGGAAGCGGCAAATGAATGAGTCTGGATGAAGGAGTTCATATCCGATCTAGGTGTCATACCTAGTGCATCGGGTCCAATGAATATCTTTTGTGACAATACTGGTGCAATTGCCTTGGCAAAGGAATCCAGATTTCACAAGAGAACCAAGCACATCAAGAGACGCTTCAATTCCATCCGGGATCTAGTCCAGGTGGGAGACATAGAGATTTTCAAGATACATACGGATCTGAATGTAGCAGACCCATTGACTAAGCCTCTTCCACGAGCAAAACATGATCAGCACCAAGGCTCCATGGGTGTTAGAATCATTATTGTGTAATCTAGATTATTGACTCTAGTGCAAGTGGGAGACTGAAGGAAATATGCCCTAGAGGCAATAATAAAGTTATTATTTATTTCCTTATATCATGATAAATGTTTATTATTCATGCTAGAATTGTATTAACCGGAAACATAATACATGTGTGAATACATAGACAAACAGAGTGTCACTAGTATGCCTCTACTTGACTAGCTCGTTAATCGAAGATGGTTATGTTTCCTAACCATAGACATGAGTTGTCATTTGATTAACGGGATCACATCATTAGGAGAATGATGTGATTGACATGACCCATTCCATTAGCTTAGCACCCGATCGTTTAGTATGTTGCTATTGCTTTCTTCATGACTTATACATGTTCCTATGACTATGAGATTATGCAACTCCCATTTACTGGAGGAACACTTTATGTGCTACCAAACGTCACAACGTAACTGGGTGATTATAAAGGTGCTCTACATGTGTCTCCAAAGGTACATGTTGGGTTGGCGTATTTCGAGATTAGGATTTGTCACTCTGATTGTCGGAGAGGTATCTCTGGGCCGCCCCCCCTTTCCTTCCTTCCTCCTTCCTCTTCCTTCCCTCTCCTACTCCTAATAGGAAAAAGGGGAGTCCTACTCCCTGTGGGAGTTGGTCTCCCCCTTAGGGCGCGCCACCCTCCTTGGCCGGTCCCCTCCTCCACTCCTTTATATACGGGGGCAGGGGGGCACCCCATAGACACAACAGTTGATCATTGATCTCTTAGCCATGTGCAGTGCCCCCCTCCACCATAGTCCTCGATAATATTGTAGCGGTGCTTAGGCGAAGCCCTGCGACGGTAAAACATCAAGATCGTCACCACACCGTCGTGCTGACGGAACTCATCCCCAACACTTTGCTGGATCAGAGTCCGGGGATCGTCCTCGAGCTGAACGTGTGCTAAAACTCGGAGGTGCCATAGTTTCGGTGCTTGATCGGTCGGGCCGTGAAGACGTACGACTACATCAACCGCGTTGTGCTAACGCTTCCGCTTCCGGTCTACGAGGGTACATAGACAACACTCTCCCCTCTCGTTGCTATGCAGCACCATGATCTTGCGTGTGCGTAGGATTTTTTTTGAAATTACTACGTTACCCTACATTTGCATGGGTCCGTTGGTTGCAAGAAGAAAATGATGGGAGAAAAAAGACTGGTTGCTATCTTTTCCTAAGAACAATATCGACTGAGTGTGATGATACTCTCATAGGAGATAATATCCTCCTGTTAAAATTTGACTTTTCAAAAGAACTGGTGCATGAGCATTTAGATTTATTTATTGTTTATTTATGTTTAGGGGACCATGACCATGTACCTGGGCCGGATTCATGTGAGATCCCCCCTTGCAGTTAATTATGGGCTCCTCTATTGGGCCTTCATAAGTGGGCTGCATGTTATCGACAAGTGGAAAATGTGTTCCGTACCAAAAATAGTATGCGCTACGTACGGTATGGGGCACTAAAGGATCGTTCCATGCAATGACTTCCAAAACATTGTGTTTACCATTCTAACAACACATTTATTCAACCAACAGACAAAATATACTATTGATTGTACATTGAAAACAACAGCAGTAGCAACCAGGGCTGGGGTGCAACAGAAGCAGTAAGCAGGCCAGAAGAGTAAAGACGCAGCTCTCTCTTCCAAAACAAACAGCAGCCATCATTACAAAAGGGCTACCAAAAAATAACAAGTGTATGCATCAAACTATTTAAAGATCCTACTACACCAAGTCTACGCATCTAACTAACTGGCTCAGTTAGATGTTACTATTTATTAAGCCGCGGAGATTGGCTGACGACTTGAATCAGATGGGTGCCTAATGGGGGAAACTCCAGCTAGCAGGTCGAATTCTGATACTTGCGACCCTCTCTCCTACTTTGGGCTGCAGACCATGGCAGCACATATCAGGGAATGGTGCATGCAGAGACGCATGGTACGCTGTGTACACACAGTTTTGCCTGATGAACAAAATCGCACTGCCACCATGATCCTTGTCGGCGGTTATCTCCTGGTTAATCGGACAATCCAGTCCGAGAAACAGAGAGTGTCGGATTTCGGGCTCCGGCAGACCCTTGAGGTTCGAACACTGGGTTGCGCACGGAGATCTCTCCCCTACAGATCCACGTCCAATCTCCTCGCGTGATCTAAGCTGGATACAAGAAACAACACAAGGGACACGAGGTTTATACTGGTTCGGGCCACCGTTGTGGTGTAATACCCTACTCCAGTGTGTGGTGTGGTGGATTGCCTCAGGGGCTGATGATGAATAGTACAAGGGAAGAACAGCCTCGCGAGAGGTGTTCTTTAGCTGGTGCGATGAACTGCTTGGGTGAGTTCAGTCGCCTCTCTCTCTCTCTGCTAGGGCTCTATCAGATCTCTAGATGTCTAGGTGTGTCCATCTCTTCTTTTTCTACTCTATGGTGGCTAGCTCTATTTATAGAGGCCTTGGGTCTCTCCGCAAATAATGAGCGGGAAGGGCGCCAACAATTGGCCATTTTGAAGGGGAACATCTAGTACAAGTTATCCTGACCAAAGGTGGTCTTCGGCTGCCAAAAGCACTGGTGATGATGCCGTCTTGGGCTCCACGATGACCTCCATCCTGCCGCTCTGCTAGTCTTGGTCTCGTTGCACCGGAATGGTAACCTTTGCCCGATGCCTTGGCCTGTGCTTGCTCCCTTAGCACCAAAGGGGAAACAAGGACACTGCATAGGCCGACGCCCGCCTGGCGCCCGCCTAGTCTCGATCATCATGGCTTGCGTCATGGGCTCCTCGCGAGATATCCCCGCCTTGATCTCTCCGCCTCCTCGCGAGCCTGCCTGATGAGGCTGCCTCTGAGGAAGCTTTCCGTCATCCGCCCCACGAGGCTTGGACCCTCGCGAGGGTCTTGAGCTTGAGATGATGAAGATGGGCCACGCTGGGCCCCCACTTGAGCCACGCCGCAGGCCGCAGGCAGGCAAGTCTGGGGACCCCTGTTCCCAGAGCGCCGATAGTAGCCCCCGGGCCCAAGGCGCACCCAGGCTTGGCCTAGCAGGGAAGCGAAGGGGCAAGCGTGAAGCGCCGCGGGCCCCAAAAGCCTGTGGCCTTGGGCGCCGCGTGGCGATTGATTGGACGTGGGCGTCTGCGCTTCCCCACGACTCCTCGGCAACTGTCCATTTGACAAAAGAGGTGACCGGGCCAGACTTACTTGCTTTGTTCTTGTTCGCCTCGCCCCAGATCCCCTTTCTTGCTCTCCTCCTTCTTGCTCCCGAAATCCTCCAGATCTATCTCAATCCTCCTCATCCAGCACACCATGGCGCCTCGCAAGTCCCCAACTGAGGCCTGGTACTCGCCGGCTCTGGATTCCCCGAACCTTCCGGAGAAGAACCTCGCCCTCACGCGCCTGATGACGGTGGCGCAGGGCAGCAAGGGGGCGACTGTGCTCAAGGTCGGCTCCGACCAGCCTGAAGGCAAGGGGAGCACCTTCTATCCGCTCTTTGTGAGCGCCATCGTCGCCGGTCTGGTGCCTCCTTTCTCTGAGTTCTTCTTTGCTGTTCTCCACCAGTACAACTTGCAGGCTCTGCATCTCCACCCCAACTCTGTTCTTCTCCTGGCGATTTTTGCTTACTAATGTGAGGCTCACGTCGGGGTAAAGCCCTCAGTGGCCCTGTTGCGTCACTATTTTTCCCTCCGGGTTTCCGGTGTTCATATCTCCGCATGTGCGAGCTTCATCGCATACTCTAATTCCAATGCTATCTTGAAGCCTGGGAAGAGAATCGAAGGCTTCCGGAGCAAGTGGGTCATGGTGGACGTCGGGCGCCTCCACCCCTGTCTGGTGTTGCCTACGGGGCATCCCAAGGTTGTCGACACGTGGTCCCGCACGGAGCTCATCGACCCCCGTGCGAAGGCAGTGCTGAAGAGGATGAACGCGGACCTGAGGCCAAGCAACTTGGGGGCGGCGAAGCTGACCGGGGCCACGCTCCTGAGGGAGTTCTTGGAGCATCGGGTGGCTCCACTCCAGGAGCACTCGTTCCCGTTGTGGAGGCTTGGGGAAGCGGACACCGCCTTGCACCTAAGCTCTGAGGGCCTGACCGACGAGAATCTGGTCACGACCCTCCATTCCTTGGTTGGGGGAGACGTGGCGAAGCCGGTGGGTGCCCCCGTCCCCCTGTTCCCTCGTGACGACTGGGAGCAGGTGGTGAACGCCATGCCCACCTTCAATGGTGAGGGGCTGGTGCCCGCGGAAGCTCCCGAGGGTCTTGCGGCACTGGCGATGGTGAACGTGTCCTCCGACAGCTCCAGCGGGAGCAAGGGGGAAGAAGAGGCAGAGGAGGAAGAGTCTGACTCTGAGGCGACTAGCGAGGAGTCGAGGTAGTCTTTCCCTGGGCGCAGGTCCCAGGCCCTCCGCTCCATGCTGGACGACAACGAGGCCGGCGCCAGGCGAGGAGGGGAGGACTCTCCCTTGGTCACAAGGAAGGGAAAGTCGGGGCTGGTTCCTCCAGGGTCTGCTCTGGTGCCTGGGCGGTCTTGGGCCAGCTCCAGCCCTCCTGACGTGCCCTCTGCTTCCGGGCCTCTCGAGGCTGACCCCAGCTGCAGGCTCTCGGGCTTCAAGTTTGGCCGGAGGTTGCTTGAGTTCGCGAGCGATGACCAGTAAGTGCTTGATTCGTGCTTTGCTCAGTTTCTGCCGCCGAGGCTTAATGTCCATATTCTTTGTCAAGCTGGCACCTGCGGCAAAGAGGTTGAGAGGGGCTTCTGCGTCCCTGCTTGGGGCGAGTCCATCTGCCGGGGCGGCGCCTTCGTCCGCTGGGGAGGAAGACGGCGAGGCTCGCACCTCCCCTTCCTGGCCGTCCTCGCGAGGCCGACTGGGACGCCTCGGTGAGGAGTCAGCCCCCGTGGCCCCGCTGACCCTGGAGTCGACTACGCTCGATGCTGCAGCCGGGGCAGCCATGGCCCAAGGGGTTCCTTCCTACCAAGCCGTGATCACGCTGCCGTCCTCTTCGCTTGCTCCGCCAATTCCCACTTCTTCTGTTCCCTCTACCGTTGTCTTGGACCAGGTCGCCAGTGAACTGAGCCAGCTGCAGGAGGATCTTCTGAGCGCGGACCCTCGCCTAGTGGCTGGGCGCCTGGAGCTAGCTAGCTTCTGGCTGGGCCCATTCCGCTGCCTCCGTCCGAGTAGAGCCGAGCCAGGCCATGTCGTCCTCTGATGGGGAGAAGCAGGCCGCCAACCAAGCCAAGGCCGCTCACGATGCTGCCCTGGGCGACGCTGCGGCTGCCAAGGCTCGCTGCGAGGCGCTGGAGACCGAGCTGCAAGGCCTACGCGACGAGCTCGCCAAGGAGGTCCACGGCCGCCAGGAGAAAGAGAAGGAGATGAAGGCTCGGGAGGCTGCCGTGTAGGACTGGCATGTCAAGCTTGATGACCTCCACGACCGACTGGAGATGCTGGAGCGGTCGCTGCAGGCGGAGAGGACCGAGCTAGACGCCAAGGCGAAGGTACTGGCGGAGGATCAGGTGGCCTTCGCGGAGATGGAGAAGAAGGCTCGTGCCGCGCTGAAGATGCTTTACGAGAGCGGCTTGGAGGAGCCATTGGCCGGTGCGGAGGACGGCCCCGCCAAGCTGCTTCCCTTCCTGGTCCATGCGCTTGAAGATGTCATAGACGGCCTTGGCCCCACGGCCAAGGCCGAGGCGCGTGCCCTATCTTCTACAGCGCTGACGCATGTCCTCAGCCACGTCTACCTGCGCGACCTCGACGTCGACTTTGACAGCCTGTTGGAACCCATGAGCGGCGACCTTGCCACCGCTGCCGCTGAGGCCGTGAAAGGCCGAGCCGAAGCTTTGCTGGGGAGGTTCCGCGCCTTCAGCATCTTGCCCGAGCGCGGTGCCTCCAGCTCCGCGGCCGCGGGAGGCGGAGTCGTCCAGCGTGACTCCAGCACAGGCGGCGGCGCCACTGGAGAGTGATCCCTTCGCGGCTTCCGTCCTGTTTTTATTCCTGCAACATGCACCATGCCTCGCGGAGGCGTTTAAACTTGTGTTTGACGTTGTGAAACAATTTATGGCTTGTAATATTTGCTTTGAATTTCCTGGAATTTTCCCTTTTCTCCCCTACTTGCTCACGCTCTACGTCGCCAGGGCCCGACCCCGCGCATACCTCACCCAGCATTAGCCCCGACCGGAAACCAGGACGGGACTAAGGAGCGAGGGGCTACGTGGAAAGTTAGGCTCCTGAGTCGCGATGCTCAGGAGTCCCCCTTGACGCGCAAGCAACAAGTAGGAAAGGGGGGAACGAGGAGTGGATTGGTCGTTCTATGTCGGCAGGGCCCGGCCCCGCGCATACCTCACCCAGCGTTAGCCCCGACCGGAAACCAGGACGGGACTAAGGAGTGAGGGGCTATGGGGCAAGTTAGGCTCCTGAGTCGCGATGCTCAGGAGTCCCCCTTGACGTTCAAATGGGTTTCCATACCTTGGCTCCGCTCGGGGAGGGGCGCGTGACGACCAGGTCCAAGGGATCTGGCTGGGTGGCGTGCGCTCGGGCAAGGCCCGAGAGTAGCCCCCGTGTCCAGCCCCCTCGCGCGGCGCTCCCGAGGGGAGGTGTTGCGATGGTGCCGGACACTGAGCTCTGGGCTCCATGATGTTGGTACGGCCGTAGGCCGCCCTTAGTTGTTTATCACCAGCGCGGAGCATAGCGCTTCCGTATGTGTACGGGCATAGCCGCTCCTCGGCAGTGTCATCAGCCAGCGCGGAGCATGGTGCTTCCACTGGTACGTGGGAGGGGGCTCCCCTCCGGGAGGAGCCCCCGGGGCGTGTACAACCCCGCCCTGACACATGGCCGGCATGGTAGGGCTAGGAGAGGTGTATCTGGGCACTCGTGAGCCAGCGCGGGACTCACGAGGCCCTACCTCGAGGTGGGTTGCGCCTGGCTCTGGGCCTTTATCAATGGTGTGTTCCTGCAGGGTGGTTAGAATGCAAATGCTCTACATCCTCAGGTCCCGGCCCTCGAGCTAGCTCAGCCGCCGCTAGTATGACAGGTAGTGATGCCGTGGGTCAAGGCCAGGGGGTGAGGGCTGGAGAGCCAGTTGGAGCCCATGAGTCGGGGTGCTCAGGTACCCCCTTTTAACGTGCAAGTGCTTTGCATGAAAGCAGACAAGTCCGCGATGAGCAGCAGATGACAATTAAGCATGAAAGAGAAAATTCATTTTAAATAGATGCGAGAAAAGCAAACGCCGCTGGGCCAGGCCCGAGCAGCTCGGGGATGATGCAGCCCGAGGGGCGCCCCCAACAAGGTAAGTAAAGATCATAAGCAAAACGGATACATGCCACAGGGACGGACCCACGCAACCTGGGAATGATGCGGCCCTGTGGGCGCTCCCAGCTAAAAACGTACCTTAGAAAGATGTCACCTGGTGCCGTTGAAGACGAAGTGATGCTGAAGAAGTGGGTGATGCGCGACGATGACGTCGACCCTCATGAGCCCCCAGGCCCAGGGTCTCGGGAGGCTCCAGGGGCACAGGTGGGTTTCCGAGGGCCATCTGCATCTCCGCCAGGACCGCACAATGCCTGACCTCCTGAGCCTCCAGAATGCTCCTCAGCAGGCGCTGATGAGCGGTGACCGTGTTTGGCAGGCCGAAAGGCATGCGAATGTAGCTATGAGGTGGACCCTTGCAACGCTCCACATGCGAAGGCCAGAGGCGCTCCTAAGACGCGGCTCGGTTGAGCCCTGGCACGTCGATGCAGACGCGCAGCCCACCATCCTCGCCTGGATGTGGGGCTACGGCGGGCAAGCGGTGGATGCCACACATGACTTTCGACTCTTGTAGCTCCTGGGTGTTTCTTGCGATGAACTCCTGAGGGTTTGGTCTTCCTTGCCTTGTATCTTCCTGAGGGAAATGTGCCTGGAAGCACCCCTCCAAGTGGTGCCCGAGCGCCTCCCTCACGACCTTGGCAAAGTCGGTGGCTCTCCAAGAAAGAGCCCCCAAGCCCTGCCTGAGGAGGGCACTGGGCGCGCCTTCCTATGCGAGAGAGGGTGGCGCTCCCTGATTGGGCGCAGACCCTGACGCAACACCTCCGGAGGCGCCTGCCTCCTTATGGCTTGGGCCAGGCGAAACCTTCTTCTTCTTAAGGGTCGCCTCAGGAAGTCTTCCGTTTCTGTGGTACGGGTCTTCGATTGCTGTGGCTTGGAACGCACGCTCAAGTGAACACACTGTGTCCCTTTCTTCACAGGGTACGGTGATGACTCCACCGCTTCCTGGCATCTTGAGGACATTGTATCCATGGTGAGTTACTGCCATGAACTTGGCCAGGGCTGGGTACCCGAGGATGGCGTTGTATGGCAGACGGATGTGGGCGACGTCAAAGTCGATGAGCTCGGTGCGGTAGTTGTTGTGCTTCCCGAAGGTTACTGGAAGGCGAACCTGCCCTATTGGAACAGTGGAACCATCAGTGACTCCTGAGAAGGGCTTGGTCGGCTGAAGCTGATTGTACGACACTTGGAGATTGTCGAACGTCTCGACGGACAGGATGTTGAGTCTTGCTCCGCCGTCAATGAGGGTCCTGGTGACCTGCACGTTGCTGATGACTAGGGAGCAAAGCATCGGGAGGACTCCGGCCGTTGCCGCACACTTGAGCTGATCCGCTGAGCTGAACGTGATAGCGCACGCAGACCACCTGAGAGGGTGCGTGGCCTCAAGCCTGGGAAGGACTGCATTCACCTCGCGAGCAAACTGCTTGAAGATGCATTGTGAGGCTAGGGCCTACGCTCCACCCAAGATGCAAGCGATTACGCGCGGCTCTTGGAAGCCCCCAGCCCCCTCGTCTTGATGTTGGTCTTCGTTCCTCCTTGTCGGTGGCGGCAGAGGAGGAAGGCCTGCGTTGCCGCGTGGGCGATCCTCACGAGGCTGATCTCTCCAGCCTCCCTCATGAGGCTGGTCCTGCCAGCGATCCTCGCGAGGTCGGTCACGCCACCCTTGGCGAGGCCACTGTCTACCCATCATCCGCCACCTCTTCCTGCTCCTCGGCCATAGCCCCTATCGTTGCGCTCGGGGCATCGGCCGACATGTCCATCTCTCACGGCCCTGAGCTCTTGACATTCGTTGGTGTTGTGGGTGTGGAGGTCATGGTACATGCAGTACCGACTGCCCTTGGATGACTTAGGCTGATCCCTGCCTCGCTTGGTGTCTGGTTCCGCTGCTAGCACGACAGCCCCCTTGCGCTTCACGTCCTTGGCCTTGGGCTTCTTCTCTTCTGGGTCGGCAGCCGGGAGTTCGAGGAGGGAAAGGCGCCCTTTCTCAGCCCTGGCGCACTTGGTCGCCAAGTTGAACAGCTCCAGGGGTGTGCATATGTCTTCATGGATTGCTAGCTCCTCCTTCATCTTGATGTTGCGTACGCCATCGAAGAAGGACGAGATGATGGCTTCTTCACTCACCTTGGGGATCTTGAGGCGAGCGTTGTTGAAGCGCTGGATGTATTTTTGCAGGGTTTCCCCTTGCGGCTGCTTGATGCGGCGCAGATCGCTCATGGCCGGGGGCCGATCGCGAGTGCCCTGGAAGTTGGCGATGAAGCGAGTGCGCATCTCGTCCCAGGAGGAGATCGTGCCAGGAGCCAGGTTCAGGAGCCAGGTGCGGGCCTTGTCCTTGAGCGCCATGGGAAACCAGTTCACCATGACCCTTTCGTCTCCGTTGGCGGCTTCGATGCATAGCTCGTAGAGCTGTAGGAACTCCGCGGGGTATGCCGTGCCATCGTAACGAGGGGTCAGGTCAGGCTTGACCTTGCCTGGCCATGCGATGCCGTGTAGCTCGGGGGTGAGGGCACGGTAGCCTGCCGTGGCCATCGGCGCCTTTTGCTGGTGCTGGGCTTGTTCCTAGGGATTACCGCGCGCCGCCGCTTGGAGCAGCGCGGGGTCTTGGTGTGGAGGTGCAGGGATGCGATCTTGGCGCACCGGCGCTAGGAGCGCGCGAGCACCTTCTTGGGGGCGAGGGATCTCTTGGCAGCTCCTTTCTTGCTGTGCAGGCGCCAGACGCGGAGGGTCTCGCCCTGGGGCTACGCGCCTTGGAGCCAGGGCGCCTTCTTGGGGGCACCTCATGATCTTCACCTCCTACGCGGAATGGTGGGCGAGGCAGCGAGAGGGACGGCAAGGGGGAGCCCCTCGCGGCGCTGACGAGCTCGGTGATGCGGGCGAGCCAGTCCTCATAGAGGTCGTTGACGGGGCGGTAGTGCAAGAGCTCTCTCGCTAGGAGCAACATGGCGTGCGCGTCTGTGGGGGCGCGACGGGCGTGGGACGACGAAGCGGTTGGAGTAATTGACGGTGTGGCGGTGCGGCCCTCCCGCCGTACCAAAGGATGCTGGAACGAGGCCTGCTGCTCGTTCCCCACCGGGCCGGTGGTGGCGTTGGCGGCAGGCGACGAGGAACGATGAGGGCGTCCGCCGACGGGCGTCGTCTGGGCGACGCGGGTGGCGAGAGCAGCCCGGTGCTTGGCGCGAGCCCGACGAGCGTCAGCCATGGACACGACGGAAGATCACACGCGAACAGCGGAAGAAAGATTCCGGCGCACCCCTACCTGGCGCGCCAAATGTCAGATTTCGGGTTTCGGCAGACCATTGAGGTTCGAACACTGGGGTGCGCGTGGAGATCTCTCCCCTACAGATCCACGTCCAATCTCCTCGCGTGATCTAAGCTGGAAACAACGAACAACACAAGGGACATGAGGTTTATACTGGTTCGGGCCACCGTTGTGGTGTAATACCCTACTCCAGTGTGTGGTGTGGTGGATTGCCCCAGGGGCGATGATGAATAGTATAAGGGAAGAACATCCTCGTGAGAGGTGTTCTTGAGCTGGTGTGATGAACTGCTTGGGTGAGTTCAGTCGCCTCTGTCTCTCTGCTAGGGCTCTATCAGATCTCTAGATGTCTAGGTGTGTCCATCTCTTCTTTTTCTACTCTATGGTGGCTAGCTCTATTTATAGAGGCCCTGGGCCTCTCCCCAAATAATGAGCGGGAAGGGCGCCAACAATTGGCCATTTTGAAGGGGAACATCTAGTACAAGTTATCCTGACCAAAGTTGGTCTTCGGCTGCCAAAAGCACTGGTGATGACGCCGTCTTGGGCTCCATGGTGACCTCTGTCCTGCCGCTCTGCTAGTCTTGGTCTCGTTGCACCGGAGTGGTAACCTTTGCCCTATGCCTTGGCCCGTGCTTGCCCTCTTTGCACCAAAGGGGAAACAAGGACACCGCACAAGCCGGCGCCCGCCTGGTCTCGATCGTCATGGCTTGCGTCATGGGCTCCTCGCGAGGTATCCCTGCCTTGATCTCTCCGCCTCCTCGGGAGCTTGCCTGATGAGGCTGCCTCTGAGGAAGCTTTCCGTCCTCTGCCCCACGAGGCTTGGCCCCTCGCGAGGGTCTTGAGCTTGAGTTGATGAAGATGGGCCGCGCTGGGCCCCACTTGAGCCACGCCGCAGGCCGCAGGCAGGCAAGTCTGGGGACCCTCGTTCCTAGAACACCGACAGAGAGCGTGTACGAAGGCTACTTACCAGCCTCCAATCAAAAATTCCTGAAGGCCTAGAGAAGCTAGGATCTTGCTCAAAGACCTTGTAGTGACTGTGATTGTATTCCGCTAAACAACATGTCCTGTACGTACGCACGATCATCAATCCTTTGCCGTCATCTGATCGAGCCAGGAACCACCTACAACTGCCATGTCGCTTTTCTTTGAAAGGTTCTGGGATTAGTAAGGGTACAGACACCAGATGGCCTACAACATCATATCAAGTTGGAGTCAAATAAAAAGGGCTCATACTGTAGTCAATCTTAAGAACATCATGTTATGAGCATGAATATTTTTTCAGTAAATGTTGACAGTAATATAAGCAAGCCATCATGATATCATAGGAAAGTAACATACTAGTGTAACAGCCATTTGTAACATGACTGCAGTAGGCCAGCAATACATCCAACCATAGAAGGAGTCCACAGTGTAAATGAAGCCCTTGTGTTCAATGGCATCAGAGAACCATGGAGGATGTATGATCCTGCGATGGACATGCATATGTATCCACTTACCGCAGTGACCTGTCAGATAGCTGAGACCGCGGTTGAAGAAGGCAATTAGCCTGTAGTCTTTATAATTCGCCGATCTTGTGGGCACTTGGCAGATTACAACCTTGATCAAATCAAACTCAGTATCATGTTGGCTACTATAAGATTTCGAGTATTCCAGGCCCCGGTGCCAAAGCAGTGTGGTGTTAATCAAAGGAAGAGGGATTAATCGCCGGGTGTAGACCTCCACGAGCATCCAGCTACCGTGACCATTGACAAGCACCATCCAAGACGTGTTCATGCCGACCCAGTACATGTTGTTAATGTAGTTGAGGGTGACGGGATCGGATCGCAATCAAGGGGGTTGATGCTCTCCACCCTACGATTGTTATGCTTTGTGACATGCTGTTTCTGAAGACCAGGCAGCATCAGCAAGCAAGGAGCTGGCTTAAAAAGCTTCGGCATGAGGGCGTGGAGTAAACGGTACAACCCCTACGAGCACATGGCGAGCGGCATGGCACTGAGATTGTCCACATGCAAAACAATGAGCTTGATTACCTCTGTGGGGAGCGAATTCCAGCCACTCTTTCGGAGGATGTTGCTCGCTTCTGCCATTGTTAGTGCCTGGGTTTTGGAAGAGGGGGGAGGTGCCTTAGCGGGGATGGAAGATTGGACGATTATGTGCGCACGAAGATGGAGAAGCGAATATGTGCTGCGGGAAGTGGACAGGTGATGATGACAACAGCATGCCACTTGACTTACGAGACACATCCCAGCAGCGTAGGTGAGGGAGTCCTGGACTAAGGGGTCCTCGGGCGCCCGGCCGGTTATCCATGGGCCGGACTGATGGGCCGGACATGAAGGCCGAAGACTGTACCGTGTCCGGATTGGACTCTACTAGGCGTGGACGGCAAGCTTGGCGACCAAAGATTCCTTCTTATGTAACCGACTCCATGTAAACCCTAGATCCCCTCGATGTCTATATAAACCGAAGGGGATAGTCCGGAAAGGACACCACATATACTCATTACCATACCCACATAGGCTACGCTTCTAGGGTTTAGCCATTACGATCTCGTGGTAGATCAACTCTTGTAATACTCATATTCATCACGATCAATCAAGCAGGAAGTAGGGTATTACCTCCATAGAGAGGGGCCGAACCTGGGTAAACATCATGTCCCCCGTCTCCTGTTACCATCGATCCTAGACGCACAGTTCGGGACCCCCTACCCGAGATCCGCCAGTTTCGACACCGACATTGGTGCTTTCATTGAGAGTTCCACTGTGCCGTCGACAAAAGGTTCGATGGCCCCTTCAATCGTCCATAATGACGTTGTCCAAAGAGGAACCTTCCCCCCGGACAGATCTTCGTATTCGACGGCTTCGTACTATGGGCCAACTCGCTTGGCCATCTGGAGCAGATCGACAGCTCTGCCCCTGGCCATCAGGTTAGATTCAGAAGCTTGAACTATGTTGTGGATATCCATAAAGACTTGATCTTCGAGGGATTTGAACCCGCGGCGATCACTCCCCCTCATCCCTATGAACGTGACTTAAATCTGTCATTGGAACATGCCTAGGAGAAGGTCCCTGCAGCTGCAACGACCTTAGAGCCGAAGCAGATCAAGCCATCCGAGGCCGCAGATTCCGCGGCGTTGGAGCCGCACATGGACTCGATGCCCTGCAATATTTGCTTTGACAGAACTTCGGAATCGTCTCCAGTTATAAGTTCCGGATTGTGTATGCCCGCGGACACCGAGCTAGATCGGTTATTGATCTTCGAGTTCAGCGCCGCTGACGTTTTCCAGCACTCGACTTTCGGTGACGTGCTAAAATCTTTAAAGAATTTGTCCTTGGAGAAGGACTCACAGCCGAACTATGTCCGGTTTGAGCTAGAGACAGATGATGAGGAATCTTGCTTCCCACCCGCCACCCACTTCATAGCCACCGTCGATGACTTAACCGACGTTCTTGACTATGGCTCCAAAGACATCGACGGTATGGACGACGATGCTGACAAGGAGCAAGGCCAAGACCCTCCATTCACTGGATGTTGGACGGCTACCTCTTCGTACGACGTGTACATGGTTGATACACCTAAAGGATCTCGCGACGACAAAGAAGAGCCAGATGCAAATAAAACCTCCGAGACATAGTCCAAGCATCGGCGGCCCAAGCGTCGCCCCAAGCCCTGCCGCTCAAAGGACGACAACACTATCACCGGAGAAAATAGTACTCTAGGCGATGCCGAAAACAATGAAGACCCTGTCGGGGCTTCATCCGAACAGGAACACGACAGCAGGCAAGACAACCCTGACGAACAGGCCATAGAAGATGACTCGGAGGATGATAGTTACCGTCCACCCTCCGAGGACGAGACAAGCCTTGGCAACGAAGACTTCATCACGCCTGAGGATCCTCTCAAGCAGGAGCGCTTTAAGCTTCAGGTCATAGCCACTGCAAGGAGCCTGAAAAAGAAACAACAGCAGCCTCAAGCTGAACAAGACCTGCTCATCGACAGATGGACAGATGTCCTGAAAGCCAAGGAATACTGCCTCAACCGCCCAGCCAAGAGCTACCCGAAAAGCAGAATGCTACCTCAATTCGATGAGGAGGCGCCGGAGCACATATCTCCCTTGCATAAAGCAGATCTACCACCACGTGGTCGGGATAGGGCGGCGGAACGGCCACCCCGCGGTCAGGATAAAGCGGCAACTCAGGCCGAACAGAAGACCACCCCACCACCCCGTCAAAATAGGGGCGGAAGAGTCCGGAGTCATATGTAAGACCTCCGACAGACCCTGGATAGTAGAGCAGGACACACAAGATCGATCTACGGATCATGAGGATGTGCCTAATATGTCTCCAACGTATCTATAATTTTTGATTGTTCCATACTATTATATTATCAACCTTGGATGTTTTATATGCATTTATATGCTATTTTATATGATTTTTGGGACTAACCTATTAACCTAGAGCCCAGTGGCAGTTTCTGTTTTTTCCTTGTTTTAGAGTGTCGCAGAAAAGGAAAATCAAACAGAGTCCAATTGACCTGAAACTTCAAGGAATTTATTTTTGGACCAGAAAAAGCCCACGGAGTATCGAAGTTGGACCAGGAGAGTCCCGGGCTGCCCACGAGGGTGGGGGGCGTGCCCACCCCCCTAGGCGCGCCCACTGCCTCGTGGTGGGCGCGCCCACTGCATCGTGGACAGCCCAAAGGTCCACCGGCGTACTTCTTCCTCCCATACATACCCATATACCGTAAAAACTTCGGGGAACACAATAGATCGGGAGTTCCGTCGCCAGAAGCCTCCGTAGCCACCGAAAGCCAAGCTAGACCCGTTCCGGGACCCTGCCGGAGGGGGAAATCCCTCTCCGATGGCCATCTTCATCATCCCGGTGCTCTCCATGACGAGGAGTGAGTAGTTCTCCCTTGGGGATGAGGGTATGTACCAGTAGCTATGTGTTTGATCTCTCTCTCTCTCGTGTTCTTCAGGTGGTACGATCTTGATGTATCGCGAGTTTGCTATTATAGTTGGATCTTATGATGTTTCTCCCCCCTCTACTCTCTTGTAATGGATTGAGTTTTCCCTTTGAAGTTATCTTATCGGATTGAGTCTTTAAGGATTTGAGAACACTTGATGTATGTCTTGCGTGGGATACCCATGGTGACAATGGGGTATTCTATTGATCCACTTGATGTATGTTTTGGTGATCAAATTGCGGGTTCCTTGACCTTGGGAATCTATGCATAGGGGTTGGCACACGTTTTCTTCTTGACTCTCCGGTAGAATCTTTGGGGCACTCTTTGAAGTACTTTGTGTTGGTTGAATAGATGAATCTGAGATTGTGTGATGCATATCATATAATCATACCCACCGATACTTGAGTTGACATTGGAGTATCTAGGTGACATTAGGGTTTTGGTTGATTTGTGTCTTAAGGTGTTATTCTAGTACGAACTCTAGGATAGATTGAACAGAAAGAATAGCTTCATGTTATTTTACTACAGACTCTTGAATAGATCGATCGAAAGGATAACTTTGAGGTGGTTTTGTACCCTACCATAATCTCTTCGTTTGTTCTCCGCTATTAGTGACTTTGGACTGACTCTTTGTTGCATGTTGAGGGATAGTTATATGATCCAATTATGTTATTATTATTGAGAGAACTTTCACTAGTGTAAGTATAAACCCTAGGCCTTGTTTCCTAGCATTGCAATACAGTTTGTGCTCACTTTTATCATTAGTTACCTTGCTGTTTTTATATTTTCAGATTACAAAAACCTATCTCTACTATCCATATTGCACTTGTATCACCATCTCTTCGCCGAACTAGTGCACCTATACAATTTACCATTGTATTGGGTGTGTTGGGGACACAAGAGACTCTTTGTTATTTGGTTGCAGGGTTGTTTGAGAGAGACCATCTTCATCCTACGCCTCCCACGGATTGATAAACCTTAGGTCATCCACTTGAGGGAAATTTGCTACTGTCCTACAAACCTCTGCACTTGGAGGCCCAACAACATCTACAAGAAGAAGTTTGTGTAGGAGACATTAAGCTCTTTCCTGGCGCCGTTGCCGGGGAGGTGAGTGCTTGAAGGTATATCTTTAGATCTTGCAGTCGAATCTTTTTGTTTCTTGTTTTAGCACTAGTTTAGTTTATAAAAGAAAACTATAAAAAATGGAATTGAGTTTACCTCATACGCTTCATCTTTTTAATATCTTTCTTGAGTATGATTGGAAGGAAAATTGTGCCAATGTGTTAGAAGAAGAATGCATTAAAATGTTTGGCACTAAATCTTTGAATGACGAGCATGATTACAATGTTGTTAGTATGAACTCCTTGAATATCCATAGTAATAATGATGATTGCACTCGTTATGATGAAACTGTCTCCTATAAATATGTCAATTTTTGTGGAGTGCATTGGGTTTGCAAGTACACACCAAATAGGGAAGATAGATATTGCAAGAGGCATAAGCATTTAGAAACTAAATGGTTGCAAGAAAGGCTAAATGTTAGTGCTGAAAATTTAAAATTTCTTAGCCACACTTGTGAACTGTGCAATGAACATGGTCATTTAAATATCAAATGCAAATTGTTTCATGATCGAATCGTGTCCAAAAATTGTGATGACTTGATTTCCCTTGAACATTATAATGAACTTAGTTTGCTTTTGGGTTATGAAGAAATGAAACGTCAAACTAAGATTATTCCAGAATATAACCTCGAGAAATTCCTCGATATTGATCTAGAAGAAATTTATATGTATTGTGCTGTGAATTGCATTGAAAATCCTTATATTGCCAATTATATAAAGAAAAGAAAACAAATAGAAGATGAAGAGAATACTAATGAAAGGGAAGAGACTTCCCAATATCCCCCTATTATTTCTTATGATGAATCAGGTAACGAGGAGGAGCCTTCTATTTAACCAATCCCATTAATAAGGAGCTCCAAAAAGAGGATTGAACCCACACATGATGTGGTGAAGAAGAAGAAAAGAAAAAGGAAGAGAGGTAAAAAGATATCTCTCCCAAATAATGTTGCTCCTATTATTGTTGTGCCTCACGAAAATGAATCAAAAATAATTGTGGAAGATGATGCACTTGAGGATGATCTCGTTATGCCTATTGCTTGTTGTGATGATTATGATTGGGAAGATAATGATGCTTCTTATGATCTTGAAAATCTTTTTGGCACTTTCTTGGAAGAATATGATAATTTCTATACTATTGGTGTTATCCATACTATTAATGATGAGAGTGATTCTGCTTATGATATGAAAAGGCCCAAGCTTGGGGATGCTATGTTTGAAGAATATGATGTTTTTGAGAATATATTTGCTGCAATTAATGTTAGTCCCAAGCTTGGGGAAGCTACGTTTAATGAAGATTATATTTTTAGTCTCCCAAGTTTTGATATGCAAATTTATAATGATGATAGCATGCCTCCTACTTATGATGATTATATTGATGAAAGTGGGTTTGGAAGAGTGTCAACATTAGGAAGTAATGATCCCACTATTTTGGAGGATGTTGAATCTTATTATGATAATTATGAAATTGGATTTGGAGAGGTCATGACTTTATTCAGTGATGATTCCACTATCTTGGAAGAGGTTTCAATCAATTATGATGAGAACAAAGTTGCTACTTATGATAATTATTGTGATGATACATATGCTATAAAAAGTAGTGATGATTATATTTATAAAACTTGTCATTATTATTATTTCTGAACATTACTCTTTTAATGTGGAAACAATTTATAGTATTCGAGTTTCTTATGATACTCCCACTATTCCGAATGAGAAGAATCTTGCTTATGTGGAGAGTAGTAAATTTTCTATGCTTGTAGATGATGAAAAGAATGCTTTAGGTGCTGGTTATATTGTTGAATTCATTCATGATGCTACTGAAAATTATTATGAGGGAGGTACTTATGCTTGTAGGAATTGCAATAATATCATGTTTCCTCTCTATGTGCTTAAAGTTTTGAAGTTAAGCTTGTTTTGCCCTCCTATGCTAGTTGATTATTGTCCCCATAAGTTGTTTGATCACAAAATCCATATGAATAGGAAGTGGGTTAGACTTAAATGTGCTAGTAATATTCTTCATGATGCTCTCTTTATGTTTCAATTCTTATCTTTTATGTGAGCATCATTGAAATCATCATGCCTAGCTAGGGGCGTCAAACGATAGCGCTTGTTGGGAGGCAACCCAACTTTATTTTTGTTCCTTCCTTTTTCTCCTGTTTAGTAATAAATAATTTATCTAGCCTCTGTTATTATTGAGTTTTTATGTTTTAATTAGTGTTTGTGCCAAGTAGAACCGTTGGGGAGACTTGGGAAAGTCTTGTTGATCTTGCTGTAAAAAACAGAAACTTTAGCGCTCACGAGAATTGCTTCCATTTTTATTTGGAAAGTGATATTTAGTTAATTATTTTTCAAGATGATTAATATATAAATTCCTCAGGTCCAGCAATTTATTTTAGAATTTTTTGGGTTCCAAAAGTTTGCTTTAGTTACAGATTACTATAGACTGTTATGTTTTTGACAGATTATGTTTTTCATGTGTTGTTTACTTATTTTGATGAATCTATGGCTAGTAAAAGAGTTTATAAACCATAGAGAAGTTGGAATACAGTAGGTTTAACACCAATATAAATAAATAATGAGTTCATTACAGTACCTTGAAGTGGTGTTTTGTTTTCTTTCGCTAACGGAGCTTACGAGTTTTCTATTAAGTTTTATGTTGTGAAGTTTTCAAGTTTTGGGTAAAGATTCGATGGACTATGGAATAAGGAGTGGCAAGAGCCTAAGCTTGGGGATGCCCAAGGCACCCCAAGGTAATATTCAAGGACAACCAAGAGCCTAAGCTTGGGGATGCCCCGGAAGGCATCCCCTCTTTCGTCTTCGTTCATCGGTAACTTTACTTGGAGCTATATTTTTATTCACCACATGATATGTGTTTTGCTTGGAGCATCAATTTATTTTGTTAGGATTTGCTTTCTGTTTTAATAAAATACCAAGATATGAAATTATTAAATGTTAGAGATTCTTCACATAGTTGCACAATTATTTGACTACTCATTGATCTTCACTTATATCTTTCGGAGTAGTTTGTCATTTGTTCTAGTGCTTCACTTATATCCTTTTAGAGCATGGTGGTGGTTTTATTTTATAGAAATAGATGAACTCTCATGCTTCACTTATATTATTTTGAGAGTCTTTTAGAACAGCATGGTAGTTTGCTTTGGTTATGAATTTAGTCCTAATATGATGGGCATCCAAGAGGGATATAATAAAAACTTTCATATAGAGTGCATTGAATACTATGGGAAGTTTGATACTTGATGATTGTTTTGAGATATGAAGATGGTGATACTAGAGTCATGCTAGTTGAGCAGTTGTGAATTTGAGAGATACTTGTGTTAAAGTTTGTGATTCCCGTAGCATGAACGTATGGTGAACCATTATGTGATGAAGTCGGAGCATGATTTATTTATTGATTGTCTTCCTTATGAGTGGTGGTCGGGGATGAGTGATGGTCTTTTCCTACCAATCTACCCCCTAGGAGCATGCACGTAATACTTTGCTTCGATAACTAATAAATTTTTGCAATAAGTATGTGATCTTTATGACTAATGTTGAGTCCATGGATTATACGCACTCTCACCCTTCCACCATTGCTAGCCTCTCTAGTACGGCACAACTTTCGCCGGTACCTTAAACCCACCATATACCTTCCTCAAAACAGCCACCATACGTACCTATTATGGCATTTCCATAGCCATTCCGAGATATATTGCCATGCAACTTTCCACCATTCCGTTATTATGACACGCTTCATCATTGTCATATTGCTTTCCATGATCATGTAGTTGACATCATATTTGTGGCAAAGCCACCATTCATAATTCTTCTATACATGTCACTCTTGAGTCATTGCACATCCCAGTACACCGCTAGAGGCATTCATATAGAGTCATATTTTGTTCTAAGTATCGAGTTGTAATTCTTGAGTTGTAAGTAAATAAAAGTGTGATGATCATCATTATTAGAGCATTATCCCAGTGAGGAAAGGATGATGGATACTATGATTCCCCCATAAGTCGGGATGAGACTCCAGACGAAAAAAATAAATAAATAAAAGAGGCCAAAGAAGCCCAAATAAAAAAAGAGAAAGGCCCAAATAAAAAAATGAGAGAAAAAGAGAGAAGGGACAATGCTACTATCCTTTTACCACACTTGTGCTTCAAAGTAGCACCATGATCTTCATGATAGAGAGTCTCCTATGTTATCACTTTCATATACTAGTGGGATTTTTTATTATAGAACTTGGCTTGTATATTCCAATGATGGGCTTCCTCAAAATGCCCTAGGTCTTCGTGAGCAACCAAGTTAGATGCACACCCACTTAGTTTCAGTTTGAGCTTTCATACACGTATAGCTCTAGTGCATCCATTGCATGGAAATCCCTACTCACTCACATTGATATCTATTGATGGGAATCTCCATAGACCATTGATACGCCTAGTTGATGTGAAACTATCTTCTCTCTTTTTGTCTTCTCCACAACCACCAGTCTATTCCACCTATAGTGCTATGTCCATGGGTCACGCTCATGTATTGCGTGAAGATTGAAAAAGTTTGAGAACATCAAAAGTATGAAACAATTGCTTGGCTTGTCATTGGTGTTGTGCATGATTTAAATATTTTGTGTGGTGCAGATAGAGCATAGCCAGACTATATGATTTTGTAGGGATAGCTTTCTTTGGCCATGTTATTTTGAGAAGACATGATTGCTTAGTTAGTATGCTTGAAGTATTATTATTTCTATGTCAATATTAAACTTTTGTCTTGAATCTTATGGATCTGAACATTCATGCCACAATAAAGAAGATTACATTGATGATTATGTTAGGTAGCATTCCACATCAAAAATTCTGTTTTTATCATTTACCTACTCGAGGACAAGCAGGAATTAAGCTTGGGGATGCTAATACGTCTCCAACGTATCTACAATTTTTGATTGTTCCATGCTATTATATTATCAACCTTGGATGTTTTATATGCATTTATATGCTATTTTGTATGATTTTTGGGACTAACCTATTAACCTAGAGCCCAGTGCGAGTGCTAGTTTCTGTTTTTCCTTGTTTTAGAGTATTGCAGAAAAGGAAAATCAAACAGAACTTATTTTTGGACCATAAAAAGCCCACAGAGTATCGGAGTTGGACCAGGAGAGTCCCGGGCTGCCCACGAGGGTGGGGGCGCGCCCACCCCCTGGGCGCGCCCCCTGCCTCGTGGACAGCCTGGAGGTCCACCGACGTACTTCTTCCTCCCATATATACCCATATACCCTAAAAACTTCAGGGAACACAATAGATCAGGAGTTCCGCCGCCAAAAGCCTCCATAGTCACCGAAAGCCAATCTAGACCCGTTCCGGCACCCTGCTGGAGGGGGAAATCCCTCTCCGGTGGCCATCTTCATCATCCCAGTGCTCTCCATGACGAGGAGGGAGTAGTTCTCCCTCGGGGCTAAGGGTATGTACCAGTAGCTATGTGTTTGATCTCTCTCTCTCTCTCTCTCTCTCTCTCTCTCTCTCTCGTGTTCTTGAGGTGGTACGATCTTGGTGTATCGCGAGCCTTGCTATTATAGTTGGATCTTATGATGTTTCTCCCCCCTCTACTCTCTTGTAATGGATTGAGTTTTCCCTTTGAAGTTATCTTATCGGATTGAGTCTTTAAGGATTTGAGAACACTTGATGTATGTCTTGCGTGGGATACCCGTGGTGACAATGGGGTATTCTATTGATCCACTTGATGTATGTTTTGGTGATCAACTTGCGGGTTCCGTGACCTTGGGAATCTATGCATAGGGGTTGGCACACATTTTCATCTTGACTCTCCGGTAGAATCTTTGGGCCACACTTTGAAGTACCTTGTGTTGGTTGAATAGATGAATCTGAGATTGTGTGATGCATATCGTATAATCATACCCACGGATACTTGAGGTGAAATTGGAGTATCTAGGTGACATTAGGGTTTTGGTTGATTTGTGCCTTAAGGTGTTATTCTAGTACGAACTCTAGGATAGATTGAAAGGAAAGAATAGCTTCATGTTATTTTACTACGGACTCTTGAATAGATCGATTAGAAAGGATAACTTTGAGGTGGTTTCGTACCCTACCATAATCTCTTCATTTGTTCTCCGCTATTAGGGACTTTGGAGTGACTCTTTGATGCATGTTGAGGGATAGTTATATGATCCAATTATGTTATTATTGTCGAGAGAACTTGCACTAGTGAAAGTATGAACCCTAGGCCTTGTTTCCTAGCATTCCAATACAGTTTGTGCTCATTTTTATCATTAGTTACCTTGCTGTTTTTATATTTTCAGATTACAAAAACCTATCTCTACTATCCATATTGCACTTGTATCACCATCTCTTCGCTGAACTAGTGCACCTATACAATTTACCATTGTATTGGGTGTGTTGGGGACACAAGAGACTCTTTGTTATTTGGTTGCAGGGTTGTTTGAGAGAGACCATCTTCATCCTATGCCTCCCACGGATTGATAAACCTTAGGTCATCCACTTGAGGGGAATTTGCTACTGTCCTACAAACCTATGCACTTGGAGGCCCAACAACGTCTACAAGAAGAAGGTTGTGTAGTAGACATCAGTGCCTCGAGGCACGACGACGGCTACCTATTCGGACATGACAAACCTAACCACGCTCGTGCTAAATGCCGCAGACGGACTCCTTCAGAGCTCCGCCACGATGCGGCCCGATATAGAGGCGCCGCACACCCGCTCTGCTTCTCAGATGAAGTACTGGATCATGAATTCCACGAGGGGTTCAAGCCCGTCAATATCGAATAATATGAAGACACAACCGATCCTGCAGTATGGATCGAGGATTTCATTCTCCACATCCACATGGCCCGAGGAGACGACCTCCACGGCATCAAATACCTCCCATTAAAGCTCAGAGGACCAGCTCGACACTAGTTAAATAACCTACCTGAGAACTCCATCGGCAGCTGGGAAGACTTGGAAGAGGCTTTTCTCGACAACTTCCAAGGAACTTATGTGTGGCCACCAGATGCCGATGACCTAAGCCACACAGTTCAACAACCCGAAGAATCAGCCAGAAAATTCCGGACTAGGTTCCTAACCAAAAAGAACTAGATCGTTGACTGTCCGGACGCCGAGGCCCTAGCAGCCTTCAAGCACAGCATCCATGACGAATGGCTAGCACGCCACCTCGGACAAGAAAAGCCGAAGTTAATGGCAGCCCTTACGGCACTCATGACCCGCTTTTGCGCAGGCGAGGATAGCCGGCTAGCTCGTAGCAAAAACACAGCGAATGAGGCAGGCCCCACCGATGACAAGATCAACACTGGCAAGCTCCGGCGCAATAGACACAAACGCCGAAGGAACATCGACAACAACGAGGAGACCACAGTCAACGCCGGATTCAGTGGCTCCAAGTCCGGCCAACGGAAGAAACCCTACAAAAGAAACAATGAAGGACCTTCCAGCCTAGACCGCATACTAGACCGTCCGTGCCAAATTCATGGCACCCCAGATAAGCAAGCCAATCATACCATCAGGGATTGTTGGGTCTTCAAGCAGGCTGGCAAGTTGAATGCCGAAAACAAAGAAAAGGGATCACAAAGCGAGGACGAGGATGAAGAGCCCCGACAGCCGAACACCGGGGGACAGAAGAAATTCGCCCCCAAGTCAAAACGGTGAACATGATATACGACACGCACATCCCTAGAAAGGAGCGCAAACGAGCACTCTGGATCGTCTACGCAGTAGAGCCAGTCGCCCCAAAGTTCAATCCATGGTCATCATTTCCGATCACCATCGATCGACGAGATCATCTGACTAGTATCTGCCACGGCGGTTCGGCCGCCCTGGTCCTTGACCCAATCATCGATGGATTCCACCTAACACGAGTCCTGATGGATGGTGGAAGCAGCCTCAACCTGCTGTACCAGGATACAGTATGGAAGATAGGCATTAATCCCTCACGAATCAAACCAATAAAGACTACCTTTAAAGGAGTCATACCTGGTGTAGAGGCCTGTTGTACGAGCTCAATCATGCTGGAAGTGGTTTTCGGTTCTCCGGAAAACTTCTGATATCGTCCCCTTCCGAAGCGGCTACCACGCACTGCTCGGACGAACCGCATTTGCTAGATTCAACGCAGTGCCACACTATGCGTATCTTAAGCTCAAGATGCCGGGTCCATGCGGCATCATAACAGTCAATGGCAGTACGTAACGCTCCCTCCGGACAGAGGAGCAAACCGCCGCCCTAGCAGCAGAAGTGCAGAGCGGCCTTCTCAAGCAGCATTATAATCCAGCTGCCGAGCCCCTGGACACCATCAAGAGGGTCCAGACTACACTGCAACAGGATAGCGCAGCTCGTCAAGAGCTCGATTAGCAACTAGGCCTCCGTCCCAGCCCTGATGAGGTAGTGGCATTCGTACCACGCGTACACAATTACGCACTCAAAATTCCATGGACATCGATGGAGGCACGAGATAACTCGGGGTCTACAATTCGGCAAAACCGATCCCAGACACACATACTTTCACTTCTTTTTCTTGTTTCAGGCCCTTTTTTCCGCGGGCCTGATATCAAGTCCTTTAGAACGACTGGAGTGCAACGGAGGCAAGAAACACAGGTGTGTAGAGTAACCTTTATATGTTCTTCTTGACGGTATTCATACTTATTTCTCAGGACCCGCACGCTGCACCCTATTGATTCCGACATGGTAAATGGCCGGATACTTCTCGCACCATCTGTACAAGATATGCCTTGACGTATCCATCTAGTTATAATAAAAATGGTTCGTGGCCCAGTTTCTATGGTTTTTGCTTCTTACTTCGTTTTATTTCGATCTGCTTATTTGCTGCATCGACACTCTTTTACGTTTCATATTCGCTAGGGGCTACCTCTCGCCCCACAATAGGGCAGCACAGTCCGAACACTTCTTATATATTAGTTCGGCACCCCGAATTTAGCATTATATGCATTGGCTCCAAATCATGTCTTTGGTCAATAGTTGGGTTGCCTGGCTCCTGTGCTTGCTACCCTACGTTCCGCTCCATCGGCTAGGGTAGTAAAGGGAGAACTACTGCGATTGTGCCCTGGCTTTGACTAGACGAGCACCTCAGTAGAGAAAGACGAAAACTGAATGTCATGATGTGGCTAGAGCCGGTCAGCTACTCGAGGGTTACAAATCATTGAAGATTTTTTCCGCGTTACGCGAGAGATCGGCACTTCCCGATCAGATGCTGACAGTACTCTGGCTTAAACCAGGGGTTGCGCCCATGCTTTGTTATAAAACTCCTATGGCTAAGTGAGGGCGTTAAAGCCATAAAGTCTCGTTACCTTGTTTGTTGCGCTAAACAACTCCTTCAAGGACCATGTAATTGGATCAAGATTGTTTATATTCCATCCCGATCACCTCCGTACTATCTACGTGAGGGCAGAAGCCGACGACTCGCCAACCCTCAGATTACACACAACACGACCGTACAGGAGGAAACAATTCAAAGCATAATAAAATTACTTTACAAAAACTGGCTTTGTTCCCATAATACAAGACAAAGGCAACATGAATACATTTATTCAAATACAATGTCCTGCGAACATTGCGCCGCTACAAGTCGAGACCCTTCTACGACATCCTCGAAATATCGCTCGGGTGTGCGGTGCTCCTTGCCCTCCGGCGGTCCACTGGCGACTTCAGCAGCGTTCATCTTCGCCCACCACATGTTGCAGCGAGCGAAGGCCATACAGGCACCTTCCATACAGACGGAGCGCTTGATAACGTCCAGTCGAGGTCAGGCATTCACCATCCGCCTCATGAGTCTGAAGTAGCTGCTAGACATATCTTTGGCTGGCCACATCCAGATTATCAAATCCTTAATGGCTAGTTCGACCACCCTATGCAGGTCCACCAGCTGATTCAGTTGATCGATGAAGGACACGGGATGCCCTGCTGCCACATACTATGACTATAAGAGCCTCTCTGAAGAACCCCCTCCTTCGGCTCGATAAAACTCCAAGGCATCTAATACACTGCGTGCCAAATCCGCAAAAGCCCCTGGTGAACTCTGAACCTGGGTTAGTAAAAGGTATTGCTTCTCCGCATACTTGCTTTGCATCTTAATAGCCTTACCCGCTGTGATCTTCTTAGCCTCTTGGATCTCCTGGAGGGCAGCCTGGGCCTCATTCCGTGCAGTCTCCATGCTCTGACGAGCCTTGGCGAGTTCGGTCCCTCGAACCGACACATCATGCTCCAAGGCCTCACATTTTTTCACCACATCCTGGAGCTCTTGGTGGACTTCCTTGACCCGGGCCATTAGCTTCTTACGGGCGACTTGCTACTGGACAACCTCCTCCTCGGCCTCGCCCAGGGCCTTCCTCAGGGCCTCGACCTCGGTCGCGATTTCTGCACATATCATAGTACCGCTGTCAATATACAACGCTTATCCTTTCCCGAACATATAGCAAGTTGTTCCTCACCTTGCTTCTCCTGGAGCCGAACCTTAACCTCGCCGAGCTCGTTCTCGGTCCGCTCCAGCCTCTGCTTCAGCTCGGAGACCTCGGGAGCATGCGAGGTCGCGACCAATAGGGATGCCTGCTTATCGAAACATATTCAGTCAGCCTTTTATAATTAAGGATTGATCCCCTGGACGGTTCTCCTCACCGAACGCGAGACAGCGTCTCAGGGGCTACGGACTATACGGGGTTTTTTCTCTTTCTTACCTCGAAACCTGTTAACAGGCTGCTGTAGGTTCATGGGCTACTGAGGGAGTCCTGGACTAAGGGGTCCTCGGGCATCCGACCGGTTATCCATGGGTCGGACTGATGGGTTGTGAAGACATGAAGGCTGAAGACTGTACCATGTCTGGATTGGAGTCTACTAGGCATGGACGGCAAGCTTGGCAACTGAAGATTCCTTCTTATGTAACCGACTCCATGTAAACCCTAGATCCCCTCGGTGTCTATATAAACGGAAGGGGATAGTCCGGAAAGGACACCACATATACTCATTACCATACCCACATAGGCTAGGCTTCTAGGGTTTAGCCATTATGATCTCGTGGTAGATCAACTCTTGTAATACTCATATTCATCAAGATCAATCAAGCAGGAAGTAGGGTATTACATCCATAGAAAGGGCCCAAACCTGGGTAAACATCGTGTCCCCCGTCTCCTGTTACCATCGATCTTAGACGCACAGTTCGGGACCCCCTACCCGAGATCCGCTAGTTTTGACACTGACAGTAGGGTCATATCAATGCCAGACAACTTGCTTGAGTGATCACAGTACTAGTACTCCCTACAGTACCTACTACTATGCCCTAGTTTGCATATAGAGTAGGACTCTGCTCTACCACTAGCATCGAAGGAGTAGTATATTCTAATCTAAAATAGTTACAAACTTCAATGCCCAAGCATGGAACGACTACGAACCGCCATCGGTGCTAACTCCAATCCCCAGCAAACATTCACTGGGAGACATGACAGTTGCAAACGTCCGTGATACAGTTACAGTACATGTGTAAGGGTGGCCGTTTTGTCAAATACTATGGCTTAAAAACAGGCCACCGTTGGATGGAAATCTGACGGTTACGTGGGATTCGCCAGGATTGAGCTCATGGCGAACAATCGCCAGATATCATTACTAAAAAACGGTTAGAACACCCGGTGCTATAACTTGCACCGGCTGACCACTAATAATGATACTAACATAGTTTTAAAATGGTCAAAGACCGTTCCTACATAGTGTTTGGAATTATATGCAAACTAGCAAGATGCCCGTGCATTGCACGGAACATCAAGATGCATTTTTTTCAAAACACCTGTTGTGATTGAACCATGTAAGAGTAATCCCATGTGTAAAAACTAATGATATCTCGTGAATTTTATCGGAAAAATGGTATCTCGAGAATTTCATTGAAAAATGATATCTCGAGAAAGATGAGAGATAAGGTGAGAAGGAGTGGGGTGTGTTGGGGACTGGTGGTCGGACTGGGCGCAGGCATGGGGATGGACGGCGCCGGCAGCGGTCACCATGCCAGTTTGTTCCAGAGACTTCCTTTTTTAATTACTCAGTAATGAGGTTGTGGAAGATAAGGATGAACGAGGCAAGGCCTTTTCTATAAATGTGGAGAGGTGCGGGTATCTTTTGTAAAATTGTCATAGTTTTCTTTCTATACGTCAGATATAGATTGGACGGTCTATATTACAAGATGGCAGGCACACCATCATCACCAACTCAGTTTTTATTAGAGTAGAGACTAGGGAGTACTAGTAAGGACACCATCTACTGCTTCGTCTGCTACTCCTGTGCTCCATTCGGTGGGCGCAACGTCCCCTACAACCACTCCCTCCTGCGCCCCATTCGGCGGGCGCAACGTCCCCTACAGCCACTCCCATTTCATGGACGACCTGGTCAATACCTGCAAGGTGGCCTGCGTCTACAAGAGTTTCGGCTGCGAGAGGTACGTCGACCAGCACTAGCTCGCGGAGCATAGTTTCAGATGCACGCACGCGCCCTGCTATTGTTATGAGTGCACACCGCCATTTGAGGGCTCATCGGCAACCCTTGTGCATCACCTGACGACACCGTCCGTCACTCACTATTGGCCCGCGCGCGGTGAACATCAAGTATGAGAAATGCTACCCGTTCGCCGTGCCGGAGTCGCTAGAGGATCACCGCCGCCTGCTAGTCGCAGAGGAGGACGGCAACATCTTCCTCTTGGTCGTGGGCACCGGCAAGGCCCGCGCAGGCCGCCGCCCAGTCTCTGTAGTGTGCTTCAGGGGCAATGTTGCTAACGCTGACACGGGGCCGGTGTATGGGTGCATGCTCACTGTTACCGCCCCTCCGAGGTACGAGGGTTCCCACTCCGCCACACTCACGCTGACTGGGACTGTACGAGCTGCTCTGTTCCCGGCAATGTGGACATGCAAGATGCCTGGTATGAATTTCACCCCAAGATGGTGTACGGGGACTCCAAGGAGGTTCACCTGGTCATATGCATTACCAAGTAAAATGTTCATCATTAGTCTTCACTCAATGTAATCCACTATCTAAGCATGTGGAGACTTCTTATTTATATAGTATAGAACCTTCCATGCATGATCTTGCTTTATTAGAGTATCGTGCTTGAATAAAAGTGTATCCATTTATGGTTTAGTCTTGAATCTTCCATGAATGCTTTTGCTCCATTAGAGTTCTTGCTTTCCATTTATGAGATTAACTGATAATTTTTAATACAGTAATGGTGAAAGACTTATGATGAACCATTTCTTACATCTCCTCTGCCCCCTTCCAAGTCATCCTGACTTAACCCCTCCGTCTAGGTGTATAAGAGCATGGTTAATACTTAATAGTATAGCCAACTGTTGACTATCAGAAAGTGCCATGTCATCTATAGCCAACTTATAGCCAACATGTATAACAATTAGCTATAAGTATGTGCAACATTATTAATACATGGCCCACTTTCCACTCTCATATAGTGCCTAGGAGCACGTGCTGCAACTGGCTCTTGCATGAGAGCCTGCTTACATTCTCTCTACTATCCTCTCTCCTCCAACTAAGCATTAGAAATATTACTTTACTTCCTACAACCTTCTGACTGTACCTTATTGTACTCGCTCTAAGTCACCTTACGAAAACCAAATAATCCCAAAACACTTAGGCGTGGTGCATTAACTCCCACCTCGTTTCTTGTTTCTTGACATATCAACCAATAAGAGATGTCGGGCGTGCATGTTTTCAGTGACTCAAGACTACCAAACATGACATGCAGTGGTTAGTTCATTGCATGCAATGCTATTAATTAGCAAATAAACATTAAGTTCTCTCATTTTCCCCTCATTCTTGGTCATGGTGCACAACTTAAGATGACTTATTCTGATAGAGGCAAAGGTGTCCCGTCTTTCGATGAGATGGTGGCTATCGTTTTGGAGGAAGTAGACTTCGACGGTCCGACTACGAACGTGCGAGGAGGTCGCGCCTTAGCAATCGCTAAACCAACTCCGAGAGGTTATTGACCATGCCGGAGCATGATCAACCTGACCACGAAGGTCTGTTTCCTGCAGACAAACGAAGAACAAACAAGAAACTAAGATTGCAATCTGGATATTGCAAATATAAGAGGAAAGCTTTATTGATCAAGGTGGGGTACTGTGACATCTTGGTCTGGTCGTTGAACACGAACGAAGTACACGAAGTTGCAGCTATGGTGAACTTTTAATCTAAACAAAACCCAAAGTCTAAACGACGCCCTAAGGGCTGTATATATGGAGGAAGAGGCGCGCGGGGGGGGGGGGGATTTGTGGCCCTCGGAGGAGGGATCCGAAACCAACCCTAACTCTTGTTTCCCCACACACACGGACTCTAAAAATAGCCTATACTTAAGTATTTCGACAATACATGGGCCTGGCCCAATAATAAGGTGACGCAGCACCTAGAATAGCCTCTGGACGAAATTTATGAAGTGGCATTTTGTATATTTCGTCCAAGGCTTCATGCACACCTTATGGTGGCTTTAAAGTCCTGAAATCATCACTTGTAACTCCATTCTTGATCCCCTTGCACATGCCATCATCTCCATGCTTGGTCTTGCTCCAATGTTCATCCCTCTTATCCTTGTCAGGCCCTTGATTTGTAAGCAAAACAAATGTATCCAATTTAGGCAGCATCATATTCTCATGAACATTAGAATCATTACCAAGAAACGAAAGTACCTGAGAATTTAATTGGCGTGCGCGAGCTCTAGTAATTGGTCCAGTATGTATAGCAGCAGGGGCTGTGGGTGTAACAATGGTATTGATGTCCTCATCATCCTCCCCTTCTTGAAATGAAGTCGTCCATGATGGAAGCTCATCTTCCTCACCCAAATAAGGCTTCAAATATGCAATGTTAAAAGTGGGACTAACCCCAAAATCTGCCGGCCACTCAAGTTTATATGCATTATCATTTATTTTCTCTAACACCTTAAAAGGACCATCATCACGTGGCATTATCTTTGATTTGCGCACATTAGGAAATCTATCCTTACAGAAATGTAACCAAACAAGATCTCTAGGTGCAAACACAACATGTTTTCTACCATTATCTCCAGCAAGTTTATATTGAGCATTCATACGCTCAATGTTTTCCTTAGTTAACTCATGCATTTTTAAAATCAATTCAGCACGTTCTTTAGCATCAAAATTAACCTTCTCCGAAGATGGAAGAGGCAACAAATCAATAGGTGCACGAGGTAGGAAACCATACACAATTTCAAAAGGGCACATCTTAGTAGTAGAATGCAATGAATGATTATAAGCAAATTCAATATGAGGCAAGCATTCTTCCCACATTTTCTTATTATTCTTCAAAATAGCCCTAAGCATAGTAGACAATGTTCTATTGACTACTTCAGTTTGTCCATCAGTTTGGGGATGACAAGTAGTACTAAAAAGCAGTTTACTCCCCAACTTAGCCCATAAACATCTCCAAAAGTGGCTAAGAAATTTAGTATCATGATCTGAAACAATAGTATTTGGCACACCATGCAAGCGAATAATTTCACGAAAGAACAAATCAGCAACATTAACAGCAACATCGCTTTTATGACATGGTATAAAGTGTGCCATTTTTGAAAATCTATCCACGACAACAAATATGCTATCCCTCCCCTTCTTTGTTCGAGGTAAACCTAAAACAAAGTCCATACATATATCCTACCAAGGAACACTAGGTACAGGAAAAGGCATATATAAACCATGAGGATTGAGTCGTGACTTAGCTTTTTGACATGTAGTGTAGCGAGCAACAAAATGCTCAACATCCCATCTCATCTTTGGCCAAAAGAAATGTGTAGCAAGTATGTCCTCCATCTTCTTAACGCCAAAGTGTCCCATTAATCCTCCTCCATGCGCCTCCTGCAACAACAAAAGTCGAACGGATCTAGCTGGAATGCATAGCTTGTTAGCACGAAACACAAATCCATCATTAACAACGAACTTGTTCCAAGTTCTCCCTTCCTTACAATTCTGCAATACATCTTTAAATTCAGCATCATGCACATATTGATCTTTGATGGTCTCCAGACCAAATATTTTAAAGTCAAGTTGTGAAAGCATAGTATAACAATGAGACAATGCACCAGCAATAACATTTTCTTTACCCTTCTTGTGTTTAAGGACATAAGGGAAAGTCTCAATTAATTCAACCCATTTAGCATGTCTATGGTTCAATTTTTCTTGACTTTTAATGTGTTTCAAAATTCATGATCAGAATGTATAACAAATTCCTTGGGCCATAAATAATGTTTCCATGTTTCTAAGGTCCGAACAAGAGCATATAATTCTTTACCATAAGTAGAATAGTACAGACTAGGCCCGCTCAATTTTTCAGAAAACTATGCAACAGGTTTGCCATCTTGTAATAACACACCTCCCAATCCAATTCCACTAGCATCACATTCAAGCTCAAATGTCTTATTAAAATCAGGAAGTTGGAGTAAAGGAGCATGTGTCAAGTTATCTTTCAATACCGTGAAGGCTTCTTCCTGTGCGGTATCCCAAACAAAAGGCACATCCTTCTTTGTAAGCTCGTTGAGAGGTGCAGTAATGGTGCTGAAATCTCTCACAAAACGCCTATAGGAACCAGCGAGTCCAAGGAAACTCCTCACTTGTGTGACCATTTTGGGCTGCGGCTAATTCTCAATAGCTTCAATCTTGGCTTTATCACCTTCAATTCCCTGTGGAGTAACTACATAGCCAAGAAAAGATACTTGGTCGGTGCAAAAGGTGCCCTTTCCATGGTTACCAAACAAACGTGCATCACGTAGAGCAATAAAAATAGCACGTAAATGTTCCATATGTTCCTTCAAAGATTTACTATAAATCGGTATATCATCAAAATAGACTACCACAAGTCGTCCAGTGAAAACACGTAAAACTTCATTCATTAACCTCATGAAAGTACTAGGTGCATTAGTTAACCCACAAGGCATGACTAACCACTCATATAAATCAAACTTAGTTTTAAATGTTGTTTCCTATTCATCTCCCAATTTCATACGAATTTGATGGTATCCACTATGCAAATCAACTTTGGAGAAAATTGTAGAGCCACTCAATTCATCAAGCATATCATGTAGCCTAGGAATAGGATGACGATAATGAATAGTAATATTATTAATGCCTCTACAATCAACACACATACGTGATGTACCATGCTTTTTAGGCACTAGTATAATAGGAACAACACAAGGACTAAGAGATTCGCATCTGTAACCTTTGTTGAGCAGCTCCTGTACTTGACGCATAATCTCCTTCGTCTCCTCTGCATTGGTACGGTATGGTGCACGGTTGGGTAGCTATGCACCGGGAATTAAGTCAATTTGATGCTCAATCCCTCGAATAGGTGGTAATCCCGGTGGCATGTCTTGTGGGAGAGGTCAGCGAACTCCTACAAAATGTTAGTGATAGCAGGGGGTAAAGAGGAAGGCACGTCCTCGAATGAAAATAATTCCTCTTTGCACACAAAAGCATAGCAAACAGATTTGCTGAAATCTAGCTCATCAATATCAGATTTTGTGGCAAGTAAACATGCACTTTTCAATTTAATTTCAGAAGCAACACTAGATGGTTTATTATTAGGTTTCATTTGTTGCTCAAATTCTTTTGCCACAATCTGATTTTCACTCTTATTTTTCTCCTGTTTTGCTTTATTAGCTCTATTAATATCATCTTTCAAAATGAATTCAGAAGTCATAGGAAGAAAAGTAATATGGCTATCCTTATGAACAAGAGTATACTGATTATTTCTACCATGGTGTACAGATTTTTTATCAAATTGCCGTGGTCTACCAAGTAATAAGGAACATGCTTGCATGGGTACCACACCATAATCAACATAATCATCATATGTAGAGATACTAAAATGCACACGAACAGTACGTGTTACCTTAACCTTGCCGGTGTTGTTGAACCATTGGATGTAGTAAGGATGTGGATGTGGTCTTGTGGTGAAAGATAGCTTCTCCACCATCTCCATGCTAGCCAAGTTGTTGAAGCTCCCTCCATCTATGATGACGCGAACAGAACATTCCTTCACAACTCCCTTTGTATGGAACAAATTATGCCTCTGATTTTGCTCAGCTTGTGTGACCTGCACACGGAAAACACGTTGAGTAACTAAACATTCATAACTGTCAGCATCTTCAGGAGCCATGTATTGCGTCTCATGATAAGAATCATCTCCACCATGTTCTTCACATGTAATAAGAGCCAAAGTCTCCTCATCATAGTCACTAGCGGACTCATGCCCACCAGCCTCAGTAGCAATCATCACACGCTCAGATTTGCATTCTCTTGCATAATGACCTCTTCCCTTACAACGATGACAAATAATATCACTTGTGTGCCCTGTTGATGCCATGGAAGAAGAAGAGCTCTATGCAGGCCCGACAGGTGTGCTCTTGGCAGATAGTGGTGGTTGTGCCTGCATTCTTGTATCACGGCTGGAGGTGGCACCTGATTGAGGTGCTGGTGCAGTGGAAGTAGAGGATGCACGTGATGTCCATGATGAAGGTCGACCTGCAGAATAGTTAGTGCGTGCCAATGCCTGTCGATCTTGCACTTCACGTTCAGCTTTACAAGCAAGATGGAACAAACGAGTGATATTATTATACTCCTTATACTCTAGAATGGTCTAAATCTCTCTATTTAATCCACCCATAAAACGTGCAAGCATAGCTTCATTCTCCTCAACAATACCACATCTAATCATGCCAGTTTGTAATTCCTGATAATATTCTTCTACATAATTCTTTCCTTGTCTTAAGCGCTGCAATTTTTGAAGTAATTCACGTTGATAATATGGTGGAACCCAACGAGTACGCATAGCAATTTTCAAAGCAGCCCAAGTAGCTGGAATAGGATATAATCTACAATGTTTAGACCACCAAAAACATGCAAAACTAGTGAAAGCACAAACAGCAGCAGGAACACGTCTCTCCTCGAGATATTGTAAACATGTAAAACGTTGTTCAGTTTCTAACTCCCAAGTATGATATATATCAGGAACATATCTACCCTCAAATGGTGGAATATTCAATTTCAGTTTAGGAAAAAGGTCATGATCTCGTACCTCAGGTGGTGGTGCAGCCCTACCGTTGCGATGATATATCTGAGGACGGCCTAGTGGTGGTGGTGCTTGTGGTTGCACGTAGTTCTGATTTTGATCAACCTCGTCCTCGTAATGGCCCTCCACCTATGCAGTAGCAGCAGGAGCTATAGAAGCATCAACAGCGGCACCAGAATTTTGCCCAGGGTCAATGGGAACGCGTTGTGCTCATCCCACTTGATTTGGAAGGCGACATTGTTGTTGTTGTTGTTGTTGTTGTTGTTGTTGTTGTTGTTGTTGTTGTTGTTGTTGTTGTTGTTGTTGTTGTTGTTGTTGTTGTTGTTGTTGTTGTTGTTGTTGTTGTTGTTGTAGAGGTGCGATAGGTGCAGCCGGCGATGGTGGTGGAAAACATGAAAACAATTCAGTAAACTTGTTGTCGAGCTTTGTTTCGAACGTCTTCTCCATGACATCTATCTTCTCCATGGCATCTTCAAATCTGTTTAGCACATCTTGCACCTGTCCACTCATCATTTGCTGAAACTTATCATGAAGCTCCTTGTTCGTTAAGTTCTCCCAGTCAATCTCGTCGGCTTGTGATCCTGCCATGGTTAGCAGCAATAGAAACACACAAGAATATGATCCTACAGACTACTAACAAGTGGTGGTTCTGGGTGCACAAATCCGTCAAGAAAATCTCAATTTTTTACCAGTTCTGACCCAACAGCAGGCGGTGATCGGCAACCGATGTAGTCAAAACTCTCAAAGCTTGGATAGAGCGATTACCAGGGTGAGTCAAACGCACGACGTAGATGTATGTGGAGCTAGGAAGGCTTGTAATATGGTAGCAAAAAGACTAGCAATAATCAATTAAGAGATGCAAAGTTGAATAAACACTCAACGGCGGTACTGTGCTAGTCCTAGGCAAGACCGTGCTACAGACGCGAGCCTAGAACACTAACAAAATCATGGTGCTGCACATAAACAAGGGAAAAGCAAACTCTGGAAAATAATCGGTCTGTTTTTTTTGGCGCTCCTCTTTTTTTTGCGCTCCTCTTTTTTTGGGCGAAAAATCACTATAATGGCGAGTGTCTCAAAACTCTTCCTAGGTCAAACTGACAGGATGGGCATGATTTTTTTACTTTTTTTTTGCAAATCATGGCAGCGACGACGAAAAAGTGCTACAAAAAATCACTATGATGGCACGTGGCTCAAAAGACTTAGAAAAGCCTAAAAATACGATAGGGAAAAAATATTTTTGCATGTGAAAATTTTGGCCTAAAAACTGCCCGGGGGTCTCCAGACTTTTTTTTTCCGAAACCTACTCAGGCAAGGAAACACGAATCGGAACTTAGATGGACCTCGAAAAAAAGCCTAATATGAAAGGAACTCAGATTGGTGGTGGATATATGATGGTAGGATATGGCAGCGGTGGTGGTATATGGATATGGATTGGTGGTGGTATATGGATAAGGATTGGTGGTGGTATATGGATACGGATTGGTGATGGTATATGGAGACGGATCGGTGGCGGATAAGCAGTGGTGGTAGATGGCAGGGGCGATGATGATGGTGCGGCGGCGGCATGACAACTTATGACCAGAACTCGAAACTCTAAAAGACTAGACTCTAAGACCAGCAACTAGACACGATGATGTAATCGCAAATTCAACAAAGCAAAATACTGAAAAGACTACGCAAAGGCTCAGACTGGGTCGGATATGATGAACTAACCCTAATTTTTTTCCTTTTTCGTGGACTGTAGGTATGAAGAACATACTCGATCTAAACTACGAAAAACTGTAAAATCTCACCGAGCAACCTGGAAATATGATACCACTTGATAGAGGCAAAGGTGTCCCGTCTTTCTATGAGATGGTGGCTATCATTTTGGATTAAGTAAACTTTGACGATCCGACTATGAATGTGCGAGAACGTCGCTCCTTAGCAATCGCTAAACCAACTCTAAGAGGTTATTGACCACGCTGGAGCATGATCAACCTGACCACGAAGGTCAGTTTCCTGCAGGCAAACGAAGAACAAACAAGAAACTAAGATTGCAATCTGGATATTGATAATATAAGAGGAAAGCTTTATTGATTAAGGTGGGGTTCTATGACGTCTTGGTCTGGTCGTTGAACACAAACGAAGTATGCGAAGTTGCAGCTACGGCAAACTTTTAATCTAAACAAAACCCAAAGTCTAAACGATGCCCTAAGGCTGTATATATGGAGGAAGAGGGGGTGAATTTCGTGCCCCTTTGAGGAGGGGTCCGAAACCAACCCTAACTCTTGTTTCCCCACACATACAGACTCTAAAAACAACCTATACTTACATATTTCGAAAATACAAGGGCCTGGCCCAATAATAAGATGACGCGGCACCTAGAATAGCCTCTGGACGAAATTTATGAAGTGGCATCTTGTATATTTCGTCCAAGGCTTCATACACTCGTTATGGTGGCTTAAAAGTCCTGAAATAATCACTTGTAACTCCGTTCTTGATCCCCTTGTGCATGCCGTCATCTCCATGCTTGATCTTGCTCCTGTGTTCATCCCTCTTATCCATGCCAGGCCCTTCATTTGTAAGCAAAACAAATGTATCCAATTTAGGCAGCATCATATTCTCATGAACATTAGAATCATTACCAAGAAACGAAAGTACCTGATAATTTAATTGGCGTGCGCAAGCTTTAGTAATTGGTCCAGTATGTATAGCAGCAGGGGCTGTGGGTGTAACAATGGTATTGATGTCCTCATCATATTCACCTAGACGGAGGGCTGCACGGCCCGTCTTCATCAACAAGGCATCCAAGACCCTCACGAGGGGCCAAGCCTCACGAGGCAGACGACACGAGACCCCCTCTAGATTGGCCTAGTCGGGCAGGCTCACGAGGAGCGGAGATATCAAGGCGAGGCGAACCTCACGAGGCTCTCGTGACGTGAGCCATGATGATCGACACTAGGCGGGTGCCAGGCGGGCGCCAACGCACGCATCGTCCTTGTTTCCTCTTTGGTGCTAAGGAGGCCAACGTAGGCGAGGAGTACCGAGGCATCAGGCAAAGGTTGCCACATCGGTGCAACAAGACCAAGACCAGAAGGACGGCAAGATGGAGGTCATCGTGGAGCACAAGACGGCGTCACCACCAGAGCCTTTCGCAGGTGGAGACCACCTTTGTCAAGATGGCTTGTACTAGCTATCCCCCTTCAAATTTGCCCGCCATTGTTGGCTCCCTTCCCACTCAATATTTGGGGAGAGGACCAAGGCCCATATAAGTAGAGCTAGCCACCACAGTAGGGGCATCGAGCAGTTCATCCAGCACTCACCCACACAAGTTAGCCAAGCACAAAAACACCTCAACACGAGGAGGCTGTTCTTCCCCTTGTATTGTTCATCATCAGCTCAAGAGGCAATCCACTACCACCACACTGGAGTAGGGGATTACACCACAACGGTGGCCCGAACCAGTATAAATCTTGTGTCTTTCTGTGTTGCGAGTTCGTCGAGTTCGTCCGCGAGATCTTAGTGAGCTAGGGCGTAGATCAGTGGGAGGAAAAGACTTCACGCGCACCCCAGTGTTCAAACCTTAAGGGTTTGCCGGAACCCCACATCTGACATTTGGCGCGCCAGGTAGGGGGGCGCTGGATTTTCTTCTCCACCCATCAACTTGCAGACGCTCCATGGTTGTGATGTCCGACGACCCAAGAGCTGACTCTGACCGCTGGGCAGCTTGGCCAGCCCGGTCGGCGTCGCCCGCCTATGAAGACCTCAACCCCGCGCTCCAGGCAGCACGAGCACCGTCCAATCCTGCGGGGCGCAGGCGATGTGGCTAGGCGTCGTCTACCCTCACTCCACGGCAGGTGCGAGCCGCTGCCAGAGCAGTAAGCCACGCCGCGGCGACGGCGCCGCACTCACGGCAGGAACAGTCAAACACGCGGACAGCACTCACCGTGGCAAGGGAGCTGCTGTAGTGCCGGCTGATGGAAAGTGGCCGGGTCGCACTGCTGTAACGCGTTGCCGAGCTATTGGACGCGGCGGCCTCGGGAGCCCCGCCCTTCTGCCATCAGCTCCCTCCTTAGGCCACAGCAGGGATTCACGGCGGACCACGCCGCGACCACGCGCCATCAGGTGCGCCAGGGGACTTCGTCAACACCAGCATGGCCGGCGGCACCTGGGGCTCTGCCGTCCCCATACCTCCCGCAACAAGCATGGGCACAAGCGTCACCTTCCATGGCCCAAGTGGGACGCCGCGCTATCACCCCCAGGACGTCGCACTGGCCCGGGCGACATGGAGTGTGGGGCATCACGGCGAGGTGTTCGAGGTAACAGCCCCGGAGGCCTACGTGCCCTGCATGATGGACCAGGAGTACACACTGGAGGACGACCCCGGCTCGTTCATTGGAGAAGATTGGGAAGAAGGGACGTTAGGAGTCGAAGCCTTCCAAGAGCTGCCGGGGAACCACCACGACCGCGTGTGCGCTGACCACTACAGGGTACCCGTAATCCCTCAGGAGCAAGCTTACACTAACCATGAGTCGCAGGAGGAACATATCACTGCAACGGCCGGCGGCCCCAACTCGACGGCCTCCCTGACGGCGGAGGATCGTGCTGGGGGTAGCAGGAGAGGGGTTGGGAGCCAGGCGCCTCCCCAAGGCGCGCAAAGCCATGGGAGACCCGGAGGTAGGCCCTCTGCCGGGGAGGCTTCGACGACCCTTCCCCCGACAGAGGACCTGTGGTCGCCGAGGTAACCGCTGGCGTCCCCTTTCCCTCTTTTGTGTCGTCCTGGTGACCGGTCGGCTCAAAGGAGGCCAAGGGTGGCGCAAGGCAGGGCCCTCGTCTGGCGATATGAAGAAAAGCCGGTACTTGTGAAGAAGGCCCAGTGCCTGTGAAGCTCGCCGCCCGTGACACTCTCACGTAATAATGAGTTGGTGCTGTACATGCCCCGGAGTCTCAGGAGCGTCGGCCTCAGGCCCTGGGGCTCCCTCCCATGCATAGTGGCAGCACTTAGCTCCGTGCTGGTGAGAAGAGTTGAAGACCGGAAGGCTAGACTAGGTGCCGGACGCGGCCTTTTGCTTTGGATCTCCCTTTTTGTAGCTTTGCTTTCTGGATCTGGATTTAAGTTGAAGCCGAATTTTTGACGACAGGCACGGGGGGTTCCTTTTCTCGTTCGAGCCATTTCTTGCCTTTTCTGGATATGGTTTGGTTTGGGACTCATGTCCATCGCCTTTCCCTCGGAAGCTCCTCGCGAGCTGGACTGCACGAAGCGCACGCTCGTCAAGCATGCGCCAGCACTGCGGCTGGTGCTTGCCTCTTGTGGGGCCCCCTCAGAAGGGGCGATAAGCTCCACAGGATTCTCAGAAACTCGTCGCTTCACGACCCAGCCCAAAGCTGGCGCTGACTAAGGTAAACCACGATGGAAAGCTCGCCACTGGCTCCACGAGTTCACGGGGACACATACCCACATCGCATAGGAAAGTAAAAACTACAATTTTATTACATGAGGGGCTCCCCCTCTCAAAATTCTCTTACAAGTCTTCCAAGGGACACACCCGAGTTTTGCGTGCAGGGTGAAACGATAGGAGAACATGGGATCAGCCAGAAATATCACTCGCTACATCACCCGCAGACGCGTCACTCGCGTCGTCATCGTCTTTGTCGGTATTGTCGCCGCCATCGGCGACGCCCCCATCACCGTCGTCGACCACGTCGCCTTCGTCTGCAACGACCACCACCGCGTCATCCTCCAAGGTGAAAGCCCTGACCGATGCGTCCACAGTGTCCTCTACCCAACGCGCCAGGTCACCCCGGACGGCCGTGGGTACGGGGGCAATGGCGGCGTTGAAATCGAAGTTGGGTTCGACATTCAAAAGGTGGCTGAAGACACGGGAGAAAGCGCGCTCAAGCAGGACACGACCCCTTTCCTCCACAAGCTGGCTAGCTCTAGAAGATCGAGCCTCCAGGTGCGTCACCACCTCGGTAAAGAAGGTCAGGTGGCTGGCATAGTCGTTCGAGTGAGGGGCCGGAGCATTCTCATCGCAGATGTAACCCAGGGCGGTGTTGGCCCTGTTCCGGAGGTCTTGAAGCATAGGAGCATGCTCGCGCTCCAGCGTCCCGTGCTGGAGCACTTCCTCCGCGTTTTGCCATGCGACGACCTCAGCATCATCAACTCAGTTCCGGAGAGAAAGCAGCTCAGCGCGGGCGGAGGCCAAGTCCACCTGCGCCGTAAACAGGGCGCCCGTCGTGGCCTCCACACGCCTCTCGGCCTCATCCAACCTGGGCCTGAGGGTGGCGGCCCTGCCTGCATCCTCCACACCCGCAAGCTTCAGCTTCAAGTCGTACCTACCCTCCAGATCTGCGCGAACCTTGGCCACCCGGCGATTGATCTCCTCCTCGACTCTGGCCTCGCGGGCCCCGATGGCATCTTCTGCTTGAGCAACTTGATGCTCCCTCGTCTCTAGTTGCTCGAGCTCGAGGCTACGCTCCACGGCTTCCAGGGCCAGCTCCTCCTCGCGCTTTTGGACCTCCTCTTCCTCCGCGGGCGCCCCCTCAGTGATGCAAGAGCGGCCCCGTGCGCCTACACCTGCTGCTCAAGGGACGCGCTCCAGGCCTGGAGCTCCCCCCCCCCGCGCACTCCTCCGCAGCCTCACAACGGCGGTCAGCCTCGCGAGCCTCTTCCAAGGCTCGCGAGCGGGATTCATGGGCGATCTTGATGGACGTCTCGGCCTTCGCATTCTCGAGGTCACGCTGATAGTGACCGAGGTTTATGGCCACCCTCAGCTTGTGCCGCTCCTCCACCAGGCAGAGACCTTCAGCCTCAAGATGCGAGTCGACACCAACGAGCTCTTCACCGAGGCGGCTCATCGCACCCATCGCCTCCTGGAAGAGCTCATGGCGAACTACGCTCCGCCCGCGCTCGAGCTCGAACGCTCGACCCGCCTCGTCCTCCACCTCGGGGGCTGCGGCCGGAGCGCCAAGTGGCGCGCTACCTCCCTCCAGGGGGCTGAGGGTTGACACCGCGCCTGACGCTAGCCCGTCCTCGCGAGGAGCCTAAGCTGATCAGGGCTGGCCGCTTGAAGAGGAACCGAAGATTGAAGTCAACCAACGACTATTCATGAGCAAAGGAGGAGTCTTGGGCACGCTCGCCCAGCTCCACGCCAGACCATGGGGGAGGGGCGACCAAACTGCGGACTCAGCGCACCACCAAGGTGGGGACGCTCCCCCGGCCGACCTCACTCCAGAGGCGGCAGGCAGGCCAGGAACGCTCAAGGCCGATGTGGGAGTTGATGAAGGAGGAGGCAGCCTCTCGGAGGACGCAACAGCTTTAACGGAGGGACCCCTGAAGGACAGGCGTCTGGATAAGAAGACCACACACAAGAAGCCACGACAATAAGATGCTTACACGTTAATGGCAATGTACTTTCACCGCTTCAACGGCCCGAAGATATTGCTGCCGCTGGGGGATCCCTTCCTCTTGCGGAGCTCCTCGAAGTCCACACACAGACGACCGAAGCGTTGGACGTGACGGCTGGTGCACGGCGGAGCCGAAGAAGAACTGAGAGGGATGACTTCAGGGGAGCCCGGTCGTGGCGAACAGCCCAGCGCCCTCTCGCTGCAACCTCTCGAGGCTCCTAGAGCCTCAGCCTCGGGAGCCGCACGCCGCAGCTCCTCAGCAACCGGCGCCTCAGGAGGGGGGTCGCAGGCCCTCGAGGATGATGCCCCCGGATCACCACACGACATGTGCTCCTCAGCACTTGAGCCGCCGGCCCCCGTCGGAGCTTGCTCTCCCGCACCATCACCTGGGGCGAGGTCGGCACCGATGGCGAGGAAGGGAACCACAACGACGGGGTTGTCACGGGGACCCACCAAGCCGATTGGGCGCAACACCCACTCATCAAAGGAAGGCATGCTCCTTCACCACCATGGGCGCAGTCACGCGAATGTCCTGCAACCACCTCAGCCTGGCCCAGATGGGGGCAAGGCGGGGGCCTGTGAGCTTCTGATGGCCCCTACCGGAGTTTGGAACAGCGGGCCCCGCCTGAACTTGGAGCAGAGGGTTGAGCACGCCGGCGTCAAAAAACACCCATCGTATACGGAACTCCCTCGTGGATGAAGGAAGCTCAAAGTCGATCCCCGTGCCCGCCGTCATGGCCATGGCCTGGAAGCCCATGCACCCCGAGCTCTGCCGGGGACAGGTGAGATGCAACGAGAAGAAGTGGCGGAGGAGTTCCATGGAAGGAGTGATGCCCACCATTGCCTCGCACAAGAAGGCGAAGCCGGCAAGAAGGTTCACGGATTGAGGGTCGAGATGGAGCATGTGGATCTGATAATGCTCGAGCACCGTGTTGAAGAAGGCGGAGAAGGGAGGAATCAGGCCAGCCCAGAGGGCCTCTATGAAGATCGGAACCTCGGTGACTGCCCGAGCCATGCGAGCGCGAGACGCGGGCCAAGCCACCGTCTCTCCCCACTCATTGGAACTAGAAGCAAGCATGGGGCACACCTTGTCCATGGCCTCGTCGTTGGGCACCCGAGGCCGGCCGAGCGCCGGCTCGAAGGATGGAGGCGCAGTTGGCAAAGACAGAGGTTTCTTCCCCTTTTCGGCTTGTTTCGGCACCATGGCGGTGAAGCAGGCGAAACGCAAGTCAGATTGGGGGGGCAGAGCAGGGCCTCGAGGAAGCAGGGAGATTGCAAGAGCCAGGCGTGGTGAAGGAAGAATAACTGTGCAAGAGGCAGGGGCCACATAGCCAGGCGGATTCAAGGGCAGCGTGGGGAAGCGGAGATGCCCACGTCCAATCAACCTCCACGCGTCAACCGAGGCCGCAGGCTTTTGGGGCCCGCAGTGCTCCGTACTTGGCCCTTGGCTTCGCCGCGAAGCCAAGCCCGCGTGCACCTTGTGTTGGAAATATGCCCTAGAGGCAATAATAAAAGTATTATTATATTTCATTGTTCATGATAATTGTCTTTTATTCATGCTATAACTGTATTATCCGGAAATCGTAATACACGTGTGAATACTTAGACCACAATATGTCCCTGGTAAGCCTCTAGTTGACCAGCTCGTTGTGATCAACAGATAGTCATGGTTTCCTGACTATGGACATTGGATGTCGTTGATAACGGGATCACATCATTAGGAGAATAATGTGATGGACAAGACCCAATCCTAAGCATAGCATAAAAGATCGTGTAGTTCGTTTTGCTAGAGCTTTGCCAGTGTCAAGTATCTCTTCCTTCGACCATGAGATCGTGTAACTCCCGGATACCGTAAGAGTGCCTTGGGTGTATCAAACGTCACAACGTAACTGGGTGACTATAAAGGTGCATTACAGTTATCTCCGAAAGTAGATGTTGGGTTGACACGGATCGAGACTGGGATTTGTCACTCCGTATGACGGAGAGGTATCTCTGGGCCCACTCGGTAATGCATCATCATAATGAGCTCAATGTGACCAAGGTGTTGGACATGGGATCATGCATTACGGTACGAGTAAAGTGACTTGCCAGTAACGAGACTGAACAAGGTATTGGGATACCGACGATCGAGTCTCGGGCAAGTAACGTACCGATTGACAAAGGGAATTGCATACAGGGTTTGATCGAATCCTCGACATCGTGGTTCATCCGATGACAACATCGAGGAGCATGTGGGAGCTATCATGGGTATCCAGATCCCGCTGATGGTTATTGACTGAGAGCGTCTCGGTCATGTCTGCATGTCTCCTGAACCCGTAGGGTCTACACACTTAAGGTTCGGTGACGCTAGGGTTATGAAGATATGTATATGCAGAAACCCGAATGTTGTTCGGAGTCCCGGATGAGATCCCGGATGTCACAAGGAGTTCTGGAATGGTCCGGAGGTAAAGAATTATATATAGTAAGTGCTATTTCGGGCATCGGGACAAGTTTCGGGGTTATCGGTATTGTACCGGGACCACCGGAAGGGTCCCGGGGGTCCACCGGGTGGGGCCACCTGTCCCGGGGGGCCACATGGGCTGTAGGGGGTGCGCCTTGGCCTACATGGGCCAAGGGCACCAGCCCCTATAGGCCCATGCGCCTAGGGTTTCCCCCTAGGAGGAGTCCTAGTGGTGGAAGGCACCCCTAGGTGCCTTGGGGGGGAGGGAAACCTCCCCTAGGCCGCCGCCCCCCTAGTAGATCTCATCTACTAGGGCCGGCGCCCCCCCTGGCACCCCTATATATAGTGGGGGAGAGGAGGGACTTGATACACCAGCCCCTGGCGCCTCCACCTCCCCCCGTTACGTCTCTCCCTCGTAGTCTCGGCGAAGCCCTGCTGCTGTGACGCCCTGCATCCACCACCACGCCGTTGTGCTGCTGGATCTTCATCAACCTCTCCTTCCCCCTTGCTGGATCAAGAAGGAGGAGACGTCTCCCGTCCCGTACGTGTGTTGAACGCGGAGGTGCCGTCCGTTCGGCGCTGGTCATCGGTGATTTGAATCACGTCGAGTACGACTACATCATCACCTTGCAAGCTTCCGCACGCGATCTACAAGTGGTATGTAGATGCAAACTCTCTCCCTTGACTCGTTGCTTAGATGAACTCATAGATGGATCTTGGTGAAACCGTAGGAAAAATTTTAATTTTCTGCAACGTTCCCAACAGTGGCATCATGAGCTAGGTCTATGCGTAGTTCTCTTTGCACGAGTAGAACACAATTTTGTTGTGGGCGTGGATTTTGTCATCTTACTTGCCTCTACTAGTCTTTTCTTGCTCAACGGTATTGTGGGATGAAGCGGCCCGGACCAACCTTACACATACGCTTACGTGAGACCGGTTCCACCGATTGACATGCACTAGTTGCATAAGGTGGCTGGCGGGTGTCTGTCTCTCCCACCTTAGTTGGAGCGGAATCGATGAATAGGGCCCTTATGAAGGGTAAATAGAAGTTGGCAAAATCACGTTGTGGTGATTCGTAGGTAAGAAAACGTTCTTGCTAGAACCCAATTGCAGCCACGTAAAAGATGCAACAACAATTAGAGGACGTCTAACTTGTTTTTGCAGCGATTGATCATGTGATGTGATATGGCCAGAAGTTGTGATGAATGATGAATTGTGATGTATGAGATCATGTTCTTTGTAATAGGATTCACGACTTGCATGTCGATGAGTATGACAACCGGCAGGAGCCATAGGAGTTGTCTTTATTTTTTTGTATGACCTGCGTGTCATTGAATAACGTCATGTAAACTACTTTACTTTATTGCTAAACATTAGTCATAGAAGTAGAAGTAGTCGTTGGCGTGACAACTTCATGAAGACACGATGATGGAGATCATGATGATGGAGATCATGGTGTCAAGCCGGTGACAAGATGATCATGGAGCCCCGAAGATGAAGATCAATGGAGCTATATGATATTGGCCATATCATGTCACAACTATATAATTGCATGTGATGTTTATTATGTATTATGCATCTTGTTTACTTAGGACGACGGTAGTAAATAAGATGATCCCTTATAAAATTTCAAGAAGTGTTCTCCCCTAACTGTGCACCGTTGCTACAGTTCGTCGCTTCTAAGCACCACGTGATGATCGGGTGTGATGGATTCTTACGTTCACATACAACGGGTGTAAGACAGTTTTACACAGCGAAAACACTTAGGGTTAACTTGACGAGCCTAGCATGTGCAGACATGGCCTCGGAACACGGAGACCGAAAGGTCGAACACGAGTCGTATGGAAGATACGATCAACATGAGAATGTTCACCGACGATGACTAGTCCGTCTCACGTGATGATCGGACACGGCCTAGTCAACTCGGATCGTGTAAACACTTAGATGACTAGAGGGATGTCTAATCTAAGTGGGAGTTCATAATTTGATTAGAACTTAATTATCATGAACTTAGTCTAAAACCTTTGCAAATATGTCTTGTAGATCAAATGGCCAACGCTCATGTCAACATGAACTTCAACGCGTTCCTAGAGAAAACCAAGCTGAAAGACGATGGCAGCAACTATACGGACTGGGTCCGGAACCTGAGGATCATCCTCATAGCTGCCAGGAAACAATATGTCCTAGAAGGACCGCTAGGTGACGCTCCCGTCCCAGAGAACCAAGACATTATGAATGCTTGGCAAACTCACGCTGATGATTACTCCCTCGTTCAGTGCGGCATGCTTTACAGCTTAGAACCGGGGCTCCAAAAGCGTTTTGAGCACCACGGAGCATATGAGATGTTCGAAGAGCTGAAACTAGTTTTTCAAGCTCACGCCCGGGTCGAGAGATATGATGTCTCCGACAAGTTCTACAGTTGTAAGATGGAGGAAAACAGTTCTGTCAGTGAGCACATCCTGAAGATGTCTGGGTTGCACAACCGTATGACCCAGCTGAACATTAACCTCCCAGATGAGGCGGTCATTGACAGAATCCTCCAGTCGCTCCCACCAAGCTACAAGAGCTTTGTGATGAACTACAACATGCAGGGAATGGAAAAGACCATTCCTGAAGTGTTCTCGATGCTGAAGTCAGCAGAGGCTGAAATCAAGAAAGAACATCAAGCGTTGATGGTCAATAAGACCACTAAGTTCAAGAAGGGCAAGGGTAAGAAGAACTTCAAGAAGGACGGCAAAGATGTTGCCGCGCCTGGTAAGCCAGTTACCGGGAAGAAGTCAAAGAATGGACCTAAGCCTGAGACTGAGTGCTTTTATTGCAAGGGGAAGGGTCACTGGAAGCGGAACTGCCCCAAATACTTAGCGGATAAGAAGGCCGGCAACACCAAAGGTATATTTGATATACATGTGATTGATGTGTACCTTACCAGTACTCGTAGTAACTCCTGGGTATTTGATACCGGTGCCGTTGCTCATATTTGTAACTCACAGCAGGAGCTGCGGAATAAACGGAGACTGGCGAAGGACGAGGTGACGATGCGCGTCGGGAATGGTTCCAGAGTCGATGTGATCGCTGTCGGCACGCTGCCTCTACATTTACCTACGGGATTAGTTTTGAACCTCAATAATTGTTATTTAGTGCCAAGTTTGAGCATGAACATTGTATCTGGATCTCGTTTAATACGAGATGGCTACTCATTTAAGTCTGAGAATAATGGTTGTTCGATTTATATGAGAGATATGTTTTATGGTCATGCTCCGATGGTCAATGGTTTATTCTTAATGAATCTCGAGCGTAATATTACACATGTTCATAGTGTAGATGCCAAAAGATTTAAAGTTGATAACGATAGTCCCACATACTTGTGGCACTGCCGCCTTGGTCACATTGGTGTCAAGCGCATGAAGAAGCTCCATGCCGATGGACTTTTAGAGTCTCTTGATTATGAATCGTTTGACACGTGCGAACCATGCCTCTTGGGCAAAATGACCAAGACTCCGTTCTCCGGAACAATGGAGCGAGCAACCAACTTATTGGAAATCATACATACCGATGTGTGCGGTCCAATGAGCGTTGAGGCTCGCGGAGGATATCGTTATGTTCTCACTCTCACTGATGACTTGAGTAGATATGGGTATGTCTACTTAATGAAACACAAGTCTGAGACCTTTGAAAAGTTCAAGGAATTTCAGAATGAGGTAGAGAATCAACGTGACCGAAAGATAAAATTCTTATGATCAGATCGTGGAGGAGAATACTTAAGTCACGAATTTGGTACACACTTAAGGAAATGTGGAATCGTTTCACAACTCACGCCGCCTGGAACACCTCAGCGAAACGGTGTGTCCGAACGTCGTAATCGCACCCTATTGGATATGGTGCGGTCTATGATGTCTCTTACCGATTTACCGCTATCATTTTGGGGATACGCTCTAGAGACAGCTACATTCACTTTAAATAGGGCACCGTCTAAATCCGTTGAGACGACACCGTATGAATTATGGTTTGGAAAGAAACCTAAGCTGTCGTTTCTAAAAGTTTGGGGATGCGAAGCTTATGTCAAGAAACTTCAACCTGAAAAGCTCGAACCCAAGTCGGAAAAATGCGTATTCATAGGATACCCTAAGGAAACTGTAGGGTATACCTTCTACTTAAGATCCGAAGGCAAGATCTTTATTGCCAAGAACGGATGCTTTCTGGGAAAAGAGTTTCTCTCGAAAGAAGTAAGTGGGAGGAAAGTAGAACTCGATGAAGTACTACCTCTTGAGCGGGATAGTGGCGCAGCGTAGGAAACCGTTCCTGTGATGCCCACACCAACTGAAGAGGAAAACCATGATAATGATCAAGGTACTTCGGATCAAGTTACTGCTGAACTTCGTAGGTCCACAAGGACACGTTCCGCACCAGAGTGGTGCGGCAACCCTGTCCTGGAAATCATGTTGTTAGACAACAATGAACCTTCGAACTATGAAGAAGCAATGGCGGGCCCGGATTCCAACAAATGGCTTGAAGCCATGAAATCCGAGATAGAATCCATGTATGAAAACAAAGTATGGACTTTGACAGACTTGCCCGATGATCGGCGAGCGATAGAAAACAAATGGATCTTTAAGAAGAAGACGGACGCGGATGGTAATGTTACCATCTATAAAGCTCGACTTGTCGCTAAGGGTTATTGACAGGTTCAAGGGATTGACTACGACGAGACATTCTCTCCCGTAGCGAAGCTAAAGTCCGTCCGAATCATGTTAGCAATTGCCGCATACTATGATTATGAGATATGGCAAATGGACGTCAAAACGGCATTCCTTAACGGGCATCTTAAGGAAGAACTGTATATGATGCAGCCGGAAGGTTTTGTCAATCCTTAGAACGCTAACAAAGTATGCAAGCTCCAGCGATCCATTTATGGACTGGTGCAAGCATCTTGGAGTTGGAACATTCGCTTTGATGAGATGATCAAAGCATTTGGGTTTATGCAGACTTATGGAGAAGCCTGTGTTTACAAGAAAGTGAGTGGGAGCTCTGTAGCATTTCTCATATTATATGTAGATGACATACTTTTGATGGGAAATAATATAGAATTTCTGGACAGCATTAAGGCCTACTTGAATAAGTGTTTTTCAATGAAGGACCTTGGAGAAGCTGCTTATATATTAGGCATCAAGATCTATAGAGATAGATCGAGACGCCTCATAGGTCTTTCACAAAGCACATACCTTGATAAGATTTTGAAGAGGTTCAAAATGGATCAGTCCAAGAAGGGGTTCTTGCCTATGTTACAAGGTGTGAGATTGAGCTCGGCTCAGTCACCGACCACGGCAAAAGATAAAGAAGAGATGAGTGTCATCCCCTATGCTTCAGCCATAGGATCTATTATGTATGCCATGCTGTGTACTAGACCCGATGTAAACCTTGCCGTAAGTTTGGTAGCAAGATACCAGAGTAATCCCGGCAAGGAACACTGGACAGCGGTCAAGAATATCCTGAAGTACCTGAAAAGGACGAAGGACATGTTTCTCGTTTATGGAGGAGACGAAGAGCTCATCGTAAAGGGTTACGTCGACGCTAGCTTCGACTCAGATCTGGATGACTCTAAGTCACAAACCAGATACATGTATATGTTGAATGGTGGAGCAGTAAGCTGGTGCAGCTGCAAGCAGAGCGTCGTGGCGGGATCTACGTGTGAAGCGGAGTACATGGCAGCCTCGGAGGCAGCACATGAAGCGATTTGGGTGAAGGAGTTCATCACCGACCTAGGAGTCATACCCAATGCGTCGGGGCCGATCAAACTCTTCTGTGACAACACTGGAGCTATTGCCCTCGCCAAGGAGCCCAGGTTTCACAAGAAGACCAGGCACATCAAGCGTCGTTTCAACTCCATCCGTGAAAATGTTCAAGATGGAGACATAGAGATTTGCAAAGTGCACACGGATCTGAATGTCGCAGATCCGCTGACTAAACCTCTCTCGCGTGCAAAACATGATCAACACCAGAACTCTATGGGTGTTCGATTCATCACAATGTAACTAGATTGGTGACTCTAGTGCAAGTGGGAGACTGTTGGAAATATGACCTAGAGGCAATAATAAAAGTATTATTATATTTCATTGTTCATGATAATTGTCTTTTATTCATGCTATAACTGTATTATCCGGAAATCGTAATACACGTGTGAATACTTAGACCACAATATGTCCCTGGTAAGCCTCTAGTTGACCAGCTCGTTGTGATCAACAGATAGTCATGGTTTCCTGACTATGGACATTGGATGTCGTTGATAACGGGATCACATCATTAGGAGAATGATGTGATGGACAAGACCCAATCCTAAGCATAGCATAAAAGATCGTGTAGTTCGTTTTGCTAGAGCTTTGCCAGTGTCAAGTATCTCTTCCTTCGACCATGAGATCGTGTAACTCCCGGATACTGTAAGAGTGCCTTGGGTGTATCAAACGTCACAACGTAACTGGGTGACTATAAAGGTGCATTACAGGTATCTCCGAAAGTAGATGTTGGGTTGACACGGATCGAGACTGGGATTTGTCACTCCGTATGACGGAGATGTATCTCTGGGCCCACTCGGTAATGCATCATCATAATGAGCTCAATGTGACCAAGGTGTTGGACATGGGATCATGCATTACGGTACGAGTAAAGTGACTTGCCAGTAACGAGACTGAACAAGGTATTGGGATACCGACGATCGAGTCTCGGGCAAGTAACGTACCGATTGACAAAGGGAATTGCATACAGGGTTTGATCGAATCCTCGACATCGTGGTTCATCCGATGACAACATCGAGGAGCATGTGGGAGCTATCATGGGTATCCAGATCCCGCTGATGGTTATTGACTGAGAGCGTCTCGGTCATGTCTGCATGTCTCCCGAACCCGTAGGGTCTACACACTTAAGGTTCGGTGACGCTAGGGTTATGAAGATATGTATATGTAGAAACCCGAATGTTGTTCGGAGTCCCGGATGAGATCCCGGACGTCACAAGGAGTTCCGGAATGGTCCGGAGGTAAAGAATTATATATAGGAAGTGCTATTTCGGGCATCGGGACAAGTTTCGGGGTTATCGGTATTGTACCGGGACCACCGGAAGGGTCCCGGGGGTCCACCGGGTGGGGCCACCTGTCCCGGGGGGCCACATGGGCTGTAGGGGGTGCGCCTTGGCCTTCATGGGCCAAGGGCACCAGCCCCTATAGGCCCATGCGCCTAGGGTTTCCCCTAGGAGGAGTCCTAGTGGTGGAAGGCACCCCTAGGTGCCTTGGGGGGGAGGGAAACCTCCCCTAGGCCGCCGCCCCCCCTAGTAGATCTCATCTACTAGGGCCGGCGCCCCCTGGCACCCCTATATATAGTGGGGGAGAGGAGGGACTTGATACACCAGCCCCTGGCGCCTCCACCTCCCCCCGTTATGTCTCTCCCTTGTAGTCTCGGCGAAGCCCTGCTGCTGTGACGCCCTGCATCCACCACCACGCCGTCGTGCTGCTGGATCTTCATCAACCTCTCCTTCCCCCTTGCTGGATCAAGAAGGAGGAGACGTCTCCCGTCCCGTACGTGTGTTGAACGCGGAGGTGCCGTCCGTTCGGCGCTGGTCATCGGTGATTTGAATCACGTCGAGTACGACTACATCATCACCTTGCAAGCTTCCGCACGCGATCTACAAGTGGTATGTAGATGCAAACTCTCTCCCTTGACTCGTTGCTTAGATGAACTCATAGATGGATCTTGGTGAAACCGTAGGAAAAATTTTAATTTTCTGCAACGTTCCCCAACACCTTGGGCCCGGGGGCTACCGTCTGCGTCCTGGGAATGGGGGTCCCTAGTTCTACCTGCCTGCGGCCCACGGCGCAGCTACGCCAGCAGGCTGCACAGCCCGTCTTCATCAACAAGGCATCCAAGACCCTCGCGAGGGGCCAAGCCTCGCGAGGTAGACGACACGAGACCCCCTCTGGAGTGGCCTACTTGGGCAGGCTCACGAGCGGATATATCAAGGCGAGGCGAACCTCACGAGGCTCTCGCAACGTGAGCCATGACGATCGACACCAGGCGGGCGCCAGCGCGCGCAGCGTCCTTGCTTCCTCTTTGGTGCTAAGGAGGCTAGCGCAGGTGAGGAGTACCGAGGCATCAGGCAAAGGTTTCCACATCGGTGCAACAAGACCAAGACCATAAGGATGGCAAGACGGAGGTCATCGTGGAGCCCAAGACGGTGTCACCACCAGAGCCTTTCGCAGGCGGAGACCACCTTTGTCAGGATGGCCTGTACCAGCTATCCCCGTTCAAATTTTCCCGCCGCTGTTGGCTCCCTTCCCGCTCAATATTTGGGGAGAGGACCACGGCCTATATAAGTAGAGCTAGCGACCACAGTAGGGGCATTGAGCAGTTCATCCAGCACTCACCCACACAAGTTAGCCAAGCACAATAACACCTCAACACGAGGAGGTTGTTCTTCCCCTTGTATTGTTCATCATCAGCCCAAGAGGCAATCCACTACCACCATGCTAGAGTAGGGTATTACACCACAATAGTGGCCCGAACCAGTATAAATCTTGTGTCTTTCTGTGTTGCGAGTTCATCGAGTTCGTCCACGAGATCTTAGCGAGCTAGGGCGTAGATCGGTGGGAGGAAAAGACTTTGCGCGCACCCCAATGTTCGAACCTTAAGGGTTTGCCGGAACCCCACAACCGACAAGTACATTCATGGTGGTCTAGAAAAAATAAACAAAATCGATACTCAAAAACTAATTCTTAAAGATCATTTCTTGCAAAGCACAATAAGAGTTATTTCTTCACAAGTTTTGGATGCAGGTTGAATGCTTTTGTTTGCAATAGATACTTTTTTATCTATGTCACCCGGATATTTGTGAGCTCTAGAGAAGAAATAATATCCGAAGAAACCTATCGATACTCGTTACACATGAGATGACCCCCACATACTTTGTCAAAATAAACAACTCCCCGATCAATGCATTTCACTATTCCGTGCAACGCACGGGCACCTTACTATATATAGTACGATGATACGTCTCAGCTGTATCTACTTTTCCAAACACTTTTGCCCTTGTTTTGGACTCTAACTTGCATGATTTGAATGGAACTAACCCGGAGAGACGTTGTTTTCAGCAGAATTACCATGGTGTTATTTATGTGCAGAAACAAAAGTTCTCGGAATGACCTGAAACTTCATGGAACAACATTTCGGAAATAATAAAAAATCCTTGCAAAAGATGAAGGCCAGGGGAGCCACCACCTGTCCACGCGGGTGGGGGGCGCGCCTGCCCCCCTAGGGTGCGCCCCCTACATCGTGGGCCCCCTGGAGCTCCTCCGACGTCAACTCCAACACTATATATTTGGTTTTGGAGAGAAAAAATCAGAGAGAAGGATTCATCGCGTTTCACGATATGGAGCCGCCGCCAAGCCCTAAAACCTCTCGGGAGGGCTGATCTGGAGTCCGTTCAGGGCTCCGGGGAGGGGAATCCGTCGCCATCGTCATCATCGACCATCCTTCATCACCAATTTCATGATACTCACCGCCGTGCGTGAGTAATTCCATCGTAGGCTTGCTGGACAGTGATGGGTTGGATGGGATCTATCATGTAATCGAGTTAGTTTTGTTAGGGTTTGAGCCCTAGTATCCACTATGTTCTGATATTGATGTTGCTATGACTTTGCTATGCTTAATGCTTTTCACAAGGGCCCGAGTGCCATGATTTCAGATCTGAACCTATTATGTTTTCATCAATATATGAGAGTTCTTGATCCTATCTTGCAAGTCTATAGTCACCTATTATGTGTTATGATCCATTAACCCCGAAGTGACAATAATCGAGATACTTACCGGTGATGACCGTAGTTTGAGGACTTCATGTATTCACCATGTGTTAATGCTTTGTTCCGGTACTCTATTAAAAGGAGGCCTTAATATCCCTTAGTTTCTGTAAGGACCCCGCTGCCACGGGAGGGTAGGACAAAATATGTCATGCAAGTTCTTTTCCATAAGCACGTATGACTATATTCGGAATACATGCCTACATTACATTGATGAACTGGAGCTAGTTCTGTGTCACCCTAGGTTATGACTGTTACATGATGAACCGCATCCGGCATAATTCTCCATCACCGATCCATTGCCTACGAGCTTTGCATATATTGTTGTTCGCTTATTTACCTTTTCGTTGCTATTTCTATCATCACTACAAAATACCAAAAACATTACTTTGCTACCGTTACCTTTTGCTACCGTTACCACTACTATAATATTACTTTGCTACTAAACACTTTGTTGCAGATATTAAGTTTCCTGGTGTGGTTGAATTGACAACTCAGCTGCTAATACTTGAGAATATTCTTTTGCTCCCCTTGTGTCGAATCAATAAATTTGGGTTGAATACTCTACCCTCGAAATCTGTTACGATCCCCTATACTTGTGGGTTATCAAGACTATTTTCTGGCGCCGTTGCCGGGGAGCATAGCTCTATTCTTTGAGTCACTTGGGATTTATATCTGCTTATCATTATGAAGAACCCGAGACATCCAAAAACCAAGATTTATCCCTCAACTACGAGGGGAGGTAAGGAACTGGCTTCTAGCTCTACACTTGATTCACCTTCTGTTTTGAATAAGCTTGCGACACCTAAACCTGCTTCTGCTATTCGTTCTGATATGTCGCATGTTATTGATGATGCCACTTCAGCTATGCATGATACTTATGATGAAACTACTTCTATACTTGATACTACTGTGCCACTTGGTGAATTTCTTGATGAACAACTTGCTAGGGCTAGAGAGAATGAAAATATTGAATATGATAATACTGATGAAAGTGATGATGAAGACTTGCCTGTTATTCCTAAGGGTTATGTTTTTGATAAAGAAGCTTCTTTAGCTATTTTAGCTTGCAAAGATAGATATGAACTTAAGAGGTTATTAGCTAAATGGAATCAGCAATCTCTAAATGCTAGAATGAAACCTGACCCTGCTTTTGCTACTTCACCTATCTGTGTTACCGATAAGGATTATGAATTCTCTGTTGATCTTGATATAATTACTTTGGTTGAATATGATCCTTTTCATGGCTATGAATCTGAAACTGTTGTGGCACATCTTACTAAATTAAATGATATAGCCACCCTATTCACCACTGATGAGAGAACTCGTTACTTTTATATCCTTAAAATATTTCCGTTCTCATTAAAGGGTGATGCTAAGATATGGTTTAATTCTCTTGATCCTAGTTGTGTGCGTAGTCCCCAGGATATGATTTATTACTTCTTTGCAAAATATTTCCCTGCTCATAAGAAACAAGCTGCCTTAAGGGATATATATAATTTTGTGCAAATTGAAGAAGAGAGTCTCCCACAAGATTGGGGGAGGCTTCTCAAGTTACTTAATGCTTTGACTGACCATCCTCTTAAGAAAAATGAAATACTTGATATCTTTTATAATGGACTAACCGATGCTTCGAGAGATTACCTGGATAGTTGTGTTGGTTTTGTTTTCAGGGAAAGAACACCGAATGAAGCTGAAATTCTATTGAATAATATGTTGACAAATGAAAATAATTGGACACCTCTGGAGCCAATTCCGGAGCCTATTCCTAAACCAACTCCAAAGAAGAGGGGTATTCTATTTCTCAGTCCTGAAGATATGCAAGAGGCAAAGAAATCTATGAAAGAAAAAGGTATTAAAGCTGAAGATGTTAAGAATTTGCCTCCTATTGAAGAAATACATGGTCTTAATTTACCGCCTGTTGAAGAAAATATTATCCGAATCCATTTCCTATTAAGGAAACTCATGGTCTTGATAACCCGACACAGGTAGTAAAGGTAAATTCTCTCTATAGATTTGATGAAGGTGATATCCCTCGTTATAAGTCTGCTAGACAATGCTTAGATGAGTTTGACAATTTCATTGTTAAACAAGAAAACTTCAATGCTTATTTTGGTAGACAATTGAAATACAATTCAAATATGCTTGAACACTGGGGTGATTATATGGCTAATGTCAAATGTGAACTTAAACTTATTAGTAAACATGCTCTATGGTTACCACTCAAGTATAACAAGTACTTAAAGCTCAAAATGGTTTGCTCAATGAATTGAATAGTAAGAATAATGATAATGCTGTTAGAGTTATGATTAGAGGTGGTAAAATGACTCAGGAACCATTGTATCCTGAAGGCCATCTTAAGAGCATTGAGCAAGATTCTCAGAGAAATAATGTAGATGCACCTAGTCCTTCTAAAAGGAAGAAAAAGAAAAATGATAGGACTTTGCATGCTTCTAGTGAACCTATTGCTGAAACACCTGAGAATCGAAATGATATTTCTATTTCTGATGCTGAAACACAATCTGGTAATGAACCTGAAACTAGTAATAATGTTAATGATAATGTTCATGATGATGCTCAACCTAGTAATGATAATGATATAGAAATTGAACCCGTTGTTGATCTTGATAACCCACAATCAAAGAATCAACGTTATGATAATAAAGACTTTGTTGCTAGGAAACATGGTAAAGAAAGAGAACCATGGGTTCAGAAACCCATGCCTTTTCCTCCCAAACCATCCAAGAAAAAGGATGATGAAGATTTTGAGCGCTTTGCTGAAATGATTAGACCTATCTTTTTGCGTATGCGATTAGCTGATATGCTCAAAATGAATCCTTATGCTAAGTATATGAAAGAAATTGTTACTAGTAATAGAAAGATACCGGAAGCTGAAACTTCCACCATGCTTGCTAATTATACTTTTAAGGGTGGAATACCTAAGAAACTAGGAGATCCCGGTGTACCAACTATACCATGCTCCATTAAAAGAAATTATGTTAAAACTGCTTTATGTGATCTTGGAGCCGGTGTTAGTGTTATGCCTCTCTCTTTATATCGTAGACTTGACTTGAATAAGTTTACACCTACTGAAATATCTTTGCAAATGTCTGATAAATCAACTGCTATACCTGTCGGTATTTGTGAGGATGTGCTTGTTGTAGTTGCAAATTACTATTTTAACGGGCTTTGTTATTCTTGATATTCCCGAGGATGGTAGTATGTCTATTATTCTTGGATATTGTAGGGGCTGTTACTGATTGCACTAAAGGCAATGTCACTTTTCATGTTAATGGTAATGAGCATACGGTACACTTTCCGAGGAAACAACCTCAAGTTCATAGTATCAACTCTATTGGAAAAATTCCATCGATTATATTTGGAGGTTTTGAATTTCCTCTTCCTACTATCAAGAAGAAATATGATATTCTTATTATTGGGGATGTGCATATCCCCGTTGAGGTAACATAGTGTTATTCGAAATTTCTCCAGTTCCATGTTATTCGGAATGAGTTCGTTAACAAGACTTGATTAACCTTGTTAGTGGATTCCTTTTGATGAGCATGAGATGGATGAAACTAGAAGGCACAACCTTCTGTACCCCACTTTTACTTTCTGTTATTTATATTAAATAAAATAAAAACAAGTATTTTTCTGTTTGTTATCTGATTATCCGTGCAATATAAAAATACCCCGAAAATAAAAGTTCTCCAAATGCCCTGAAATTTAAATATGATTTTTTTCTGGAATATTTGAGAATATTTGGCACTGAGAACACAGCAGGGGGTTACCCACCTGCCCACGAGGGTGGAGGGCGCGCCCTACCCCCTAGGCGCGCCCCCTACCTCGTGGGCCCATGGTGGCCCTCCTGCACTTATCCTTTCACCCACACACTCCTTCTTCCTCCCACAAACACGAATAACCAGCTCAAACCCGAGTCCAAGCTCGTTTTGCTGCCATTTTCGATCTCCTTGCTCAATGCACCTCTCACAAAACTGCTTGGGGAGATTGTTCCTTGGTATGTGACTCCGCCATTGGTCCAATTAGTTTTTGTTCTAGTGCTTTATTCATTGCAAATTTGTGCTGCCTAGGTGACCATGTTCTTGAGCTTGCATGTCAAATTTATATGGTTCCATGTAGTTTTGATGCATGATATAGGCTCTAGGCACTTGTAGGAGTAGTTGCTATCAATATTATTGAGTTTGGTTTACTTTTATTTTGAATCTACTAAAAAGATTCAGAATTTTTCAGAGGAAGAAATATGCTTAGGAAAATGTTCCAAGGTGGTTCTTCAAGGAAGCAAGGACCCATGCTTGCAATGCGTGATGCTAACGATGAGCCACTAAGAGACGCTCCAGTACGTCCTTGTGAATGGCCTTCTGAGAACTTTATGGATCGAGTGGGAATTAAGGAAGAATTTAACGCATATTTACGTAATGCTGATCTTGTGAGCTTCGAGGAAGAGAAGTGCAGCCAGTATTACCATCTCACTAGTTCCTTTGTGAGGAGGTTTGAATTTTCATCTTCACGTAATTCTCCAACTCTCCTGTTTGATCTTTATGGAAATTCTTATACTATGGACTTAGAGGGTTTTACCACTGCTTGCAAACTTCCACAATGGGGTAGTATCAGGGATCCTCACAAATCTGAATTTAGAGATTTTATTGCTAGTATAACTATGGGGGAATCTAGAGATATAACACAAGCTACCATAGGGAGCATTCACTTTCCTGCTATACATTATTTTGCTCTCTTCATAGGTAGATGCATTAATGGTAAAGATGAGGCATGTCACATGTGTGTCCCTAACCTCAGTATTCTTATGAGTGCTGTGTTAGGAGATAAATCTTATAATTTGGGAGCCATTGTTGCACGTAGGTTGCATCTTAATAGATTTAATGGAGATTTCTTTGGAGGAATTTATGCAACCCGCATAGCTAATTTTCTTGGTATAGCCATACGCGAAGATGATATTGAATTACCCCCTGCTTACCTAGACTTTAATGCTATGGTTTACCACCAGTTTGTCAAGAGGAATGAATCACCTCTCCAGTATCGACTAATCATTGACAGACAACATGCTGTCCATATTACTCTCCCTGCTCCTGCCTTCTTTGATTATCAGGCAAAAGGAAGATATGTTATTACCAGAGAGGAGGCAGATGAGTATGAGAGGAGGGCGGAGGCCGCTCGTCGCCACGCTGCAGCTCAGGAGGCGATAGCCACTGCATCTCAGTACGACCCCAACTTTTACTATGGATATCCGCCAGGCCAGCCGTGGCCATAGACCAACTTAGGCCAAAAGCCTAAGCTTGGGGGAGTACGTATTTCCCACCAACATTACATTTATGTTCACCCACTCATTGCTAGATGTCGGTGCTCATACTTTTTCATTGTATCATCCATGACTAGTTTATTTTTCTTTTTTATGCTTTCTTCTTGTGTGTTTAATAAACCTTAAGAAAAACCAAAAAAATTAGTTGTAGCTTTTAATTAGTTTACTTTCCATGCTTGTAGTAGTAATTAAAAAGAAAACCCAAAAATATTTCTTGTTCTTCTTTTGCTTGTTGGGAGCTTTCCCGTGTAAATAGTTTTATTTCTTTTCTTTTATTTTCTTTGGGGGTCGATAGGAAAAGACCATAATTAAATTGTTGAAGTGGCTCTTATATGCATTATTGTTTATCTGACAAAAGAGCCCATATTGCCTTGTCTTCTCCTTTTTATTGAATGCTTGCAGATTCTAGCTTAGTCCAATGCACGTGCATTATTATTATTATTCACATCATTCGGTCGTGCAAGTGAAAGGCAATTATGACGATATATGATGGACTGACTGAGATGAGAAAAGCTGGTATGAACTTGACCTCTCTTGTTTTTGTAAATATGATTAGTTAATCGTTCCTAATCCGGCCTATTATGAATAAACACGTTTGCAATGACAACTAAAGATCATTGTTTCTTGTGCCATGCTTGATTAGCTATGAGTTATAATGGTTTACCTTGCATGCCAACATGCTATTAAAATGGTTATGATGTGGTATGATAGGGTGGTATTCTCCTCTGAACGATTTAAGTGACTTGACTTGGCGCATGTTCACGCATGTAGTTGAAACAAAATCAACATAGCCTTCACAATATTTATGTTCATGGTGGATTATATCCTACTCATGCTTGCATTCAGTGTTGATTAATTTTAATGCATGTTCATGACTGTTGTCGTTCTCTAGCTGGTCGCTTCCCAGTCTTTTGCTAGCCTTCACTTGTACTAAGCGGGAGTACTGCTTGTGCATCCAACTCCATAAACCCCAAAGTTATTCCATATGAGTCCACCATACCTACCTATATACGGTATCTACTTGCCGTTCCAAGTAAATTTGTATGTGCCAAACTCTAAACCTTCAAATAAATATCCTGTTTTGTATGCTCGAATAGCTCATGTATCAACTAGGGTTGTCCGTATCTTCCATGTTAGGCGGGTTATTCTCAAGAGGAGTGGACTCCACTCCTCACTCATGAGAAAATGGCTGGTCACCGGGATGCCCAGTCCCATGCTTTATGCAAACTAAATCAAAATAATTGCAAACAAAACTCCTCCTGGGACTCTTGTTAGTTGGAGGCACTCGTTGTTTTGAGCAAGCCATGGATTGATGCTTGTCGGTGGAAGGGGGAGTATGAACTTTACCATTCTCTTTGGGAACCTCCTATAATGTGTGTAGCGTGGAAGATATCGCCATCTCTTGGTTGTTATGTTGACAATGAAAGTATACTGCTCAAAATATTATTCACCTCTATTTCAAAACCGAGCTCTGGCACCTCTACAAATCCCTGCTTCCCTCTGCAAAGGGCCTATCTATTTACTTTTATGCCGAGTCATCATCTTCTTATCAAAAAGCACCAGTTGGAGTGCACCGCTGTCATTTGCATTCATTATTGTTAGTTTACATTGGGTATGAGTTGACTGGATCTCTTTTACCATGAATTACAATGTCTAGTCAGTCCTTGATCTTTAAAGGTGCTCTGCATTTATGTTTTGCGGTCTCAGGAAGGGCTAGCGAGATACCATCTTGTTATATCATATTATGATTGTTTTGAGAAAGTGTTTTCATCCAAGATTCATTATTAGTGCTCACTAGTTGATTATATCATTGATATGAGTAAACTTGAGACCTAAGCGTTATTGTGAATGTGGTTAGTCATAATATTTGCTGAAAACTTGAATGCTGGCTTTACATATTTATAACAACAAGAGCAAACAGAGTTTGTAAAAGTTTTTCTTTATCACTTTCAGTTTATCAACTGACTTGCTTGAGGACAAGCAAAGGTTTAAGCTTGGGGGAGTTGATACGTCTCCGTCGTTTCTACTTTTCCAAACACTTTCGCCCATGTTTTGGACTCTAACTTGCATGATTTGAATGGAACTAACCCGGACTGACGATGTTTTCAGCAGAATTACCATGGTGTTATTTATGTGCAGAAACAAAAGTTCTCGGAATGACCTGAAACTTCACGGAACAAATTTTGGGAAATAATAAAAAATCCTTGCAAAAGATGAAGGCCAGGGGCCCACCACTTGTCCACGAGGGTGGGGTGCGCGCCCCCCTACCTCGTGGGCCCCCTGGAGCTCCTTCGACCTCAACTCCAACTCTATATATTTGGTTTCGGAGAGAAAAAAAATTAGAGAGAAGGATTCATCACGTTTTACGATACGGAGCCGCCACCAATCCCTAAAACCTCTTGGGAGGGCTGATCTGGAGTCCGTTCGGGGCTCCGGAGAGGGGAATCTATCGCCATCGTCATCATCAACCATCCTCCATCACCAATTTCATGATGCTCACCGCTGTGCGTGAGTAATTCCATCATAGGCTTGCTGGATGGTGATGGGTTGGATGGCATCTATCATGTAATCTTGTTAGTTTTGTTAGGGTTTGATCCCTAGTATCCACTATGTTCTGAGATTGATGTTGCTATGACTCTGCTATGCTTAATGCTTGTCACTAGGGCCTGAGTGCCATGATTTCAGATCTGAACCTATTATGTTTTCATCAATATATGAGAGTTCTTGATCCTGTCTTGCAAGTCTATAGTCACCTATTATGTGTTATGATCCGTTAACCCCGAAGTGACAATAATTGGGATACTTACCGGTGATGACCGTAGTTTGAGGAGTTCATGTATTCACTATGTGTTAATGCTTTGTTCCGGTACTCTATTAAAAGGAGGCCTTAATATCCCGTAGTTTCCGTAAGGACCCCACTGCCACGGGAGGGTAGGACAAAAGATGTCATGCAAGTTCTTTTCCATAAGCACGTATGACTATATTCGGAATACATGCCTACATTACATTGATGAACTGGAGCTAGTTCTGTGTCACCCTAGTTTATGACTGTTACATGATGAAATGCATCCGGCATAATTCTCCATCACTGATCCTTTGCCTACGAGCTTTCCATATATTGTTTTTCGCTTATTTACTTTTCCGTTGCTATTGCTATCATCACTACAAAATACCAGAAACATTACTTTTGCTATCATTACCTTTTGCTACCGTTACCACTACTATCATATTACTTTGCTACTAAACACTTTGCTGCAGATATTAAGTTTCCAGGTGTGGTTGAATTGACAACTCAGCTGCTAATACTTGAGAATATTCTTTGGCTCCCCTTGTGTTGAATCAATAAATTTGGGTTGAATACTCTACCCTCGAAAACTGTTGTGATCCCCTATACTTGTGGGTTATCATACGACCATGAATTTAACTAACATTATATATAGTACAATAAATGTTCATGCATGTCACCAAAAATTATATCATTGAAAACTATATATCTTCAAATACGAATCCAACTATATAGTTTTTGTTGACATGCACTAACATTTCGTCAGTTAAATCTTCAGTCAAATTCAATGGGGGACTAATAAACTACGACCGAGGTAGTACTAGTGTAGAGGGCGGCACTGCACACGGGGGTCTCACCCCACTCGGGCACGACAATAAAGCCATATCACAAACCCCACCACTCCCAGTAATAAGTGGCCTGGTAAAATAAACGGACAAGCAACCATCATATCCCTCTGTATTTTTTGCATTTCATCTCTCTGCATTTACTTTGTCTGGTTCATCTCGCACACTGGATCCCTAGCTACTACTCCTACTATCCCTAGCTACAACTCCTAGTATCCCTAGCTACTACTCCTAGGGCCAGTTCTTTGGCGGCTTAAAAAATAAGCCGTGTCTTCGCCGGCATTTCCCATAAGACTAGTCACAGTGGAGAGTAACATAAGGCGCCTCACTCATTCATTTGGGCTTATAAACTACTACCTCTATCCTGGTTTATTAGTCACCACTGTAATTTGTGCTAAATTTTGACCAAAGATTTAACTGATAAAATGTTAGTGTATGTCAACAAAAGTTATATAATTTTTGGTGACATGCATAAACATTTAATTAGTTAAATTTGTCGGATTTCGGGTTCCGGCAAAACCCTTGAGGTTTGAACACTGGGGTGCGCACGAAGATCTCTCCCCCTGTCTAGCTCGCGCACTCTACGATCTCACGGCCTAGCTCGACGAACCCAAAGAACACGAGACACAAGATTTATACTGGTTCGGGCCACCGTTGTGGTGTAATACCCTACTCCAGTGTGGTGTGGTGGATTGCCTCTTGGGCTGAGGATGAACAGTACAGGGGAAGAACAGCCTCGCGAGGAGAGGTGTTCTTGTCCTTGGTGAACTTGAGTGGATGGGTGCTATGGATTCGATCTAGGTTTCGATCCCCCTCCTATGGTGGTGGCTAGTCCTATTTATAGAGGCACCGGTCCTCTTCCCAAATATTGAGCGTGAAGGGATCCCACAACGGCCAAATTCGAAGGGAGACAACTAGCACAAGCTATCCTGACAAAAGTGGTCTTCGCCTGCCAAAGGCTCTGGTGGTGACACCGTCTTGGGCTCCACGATGACCTCCATCTTGTCGTCCTGCGGGTCTTGGTCTTGTTGAACCGATATGGAAACCATTGCCTGCTGCCTCGGGACTCCTCGCCTGCGCTTGCCCCTTTAGAACCAAATAGAAAACAAGGACACTGCGCACGCTGGCGCCCGCCTGGTTCTAGACGTCATGGATTGCATCACAGGAACCTCGCGAGGTGCCCCTCGCCTTGATCTCTCCACTCCTCGCGAGCCAGCCTAGTGAGGCCGCCCCCGAGGAGGTATTGCATAATCCTCCTTGCGAGGCTTGGCCCCTTGCGAGGGTCTGGAATGTTTGCTGGTGAAGATGGGTCGTATGGGGCCGCCGGTGGAGCCACGCTGTGGGCCACAGGCAGGAAATTCTGGGGACCCCCATTCCTAGAACGTCGATAGTAGCCCCCGGGCCCAAGGCGCTCTCAGGCTTGGCTTCGAGGCGAAGCCAAAGGGCAAGTGCGGAGCGCCGCGGGCCCCAAAATCCTATGGCCCTAGTTGATGTGGGGCGATTGGTTAGACATGGGCATCTCCGCTTCCCCACGCTGCCTCGGCAATCGCCCTACTTGACGAGTCCCTGCTGCATGCAGAAAAAGGTCATTATTACCTTTAGATCCTGGAGGCCAGTGGTTGGCCTCCCCTTGGCTATATATGGGTAGAGGGGCGGAGCCCCCATCACCCATCTCTTCCCTTGCTTCTCCTGCTCCTTCTTCTTCCTTGCTTCATTGCCAGCAGCGACACCCATGGCACCAACGAAGAGGCTCTCAGCGATGGAGAAGGGGAAGGCTCACCAAGAGGGGCCCGGCTCTCCACCGCCCAAGAAGGGGCGCGGCCGTCCGTGTAAGCACCCTATGACCCTTGTCGTGGACCCTCGCGGCCGCGGTGGCGCCTCTTCGCACGGTGGTGGCCGCCCCAAGTCGCGGTAGCCCTGTCGATGGAGGGAGGCGTGACATGGTCGCACGGCCTCCCAGGCCACGCTTCTAGTCGACGGAAGTGCTGCCGGAGTTCATCGTGTGGTCGGAGAACCCGGCCGGCACTTGGCTTCAGCTCCCACGCTTCTTTGTCGGCGAGTTGCCAGCCACTGGTGTAGGCAGTCTTTGGCTGTAGGCGGACGACTGCTATAGCAAGGCTTCCTGGGTCGCGGTCGAGGTCTCCGCCGCAGGTAACGCGGTCCTGGCCCGCGGCTGGCAGACGTTCGCCCGCGTGCGCGGAGTGGGTAGGCGGTGTGCCCTCCACTTCAAGTATGACGGCGATGCGACCCTCTTCATGAGGGTATTTGGGGAAGATGATCACCGCATCAGACGCTGCCCGAGGACAACGACGGCGATAAGGTGCTCGGCCTTGGTGATGATCGCGACGGGAGTATCGACGGGCCCGCCTTCGGCGTCGGCCATGTCTTGTCCAGCTATGGCAATTCTTCTTCCGGCGACAGCTCCAGCAGCGGTGGCTATGACCAGCCGTCGTGCCCGCTTCGAAGGAGGCAGTGGGTCATCTCGTGGCCGTGCTCCGATGAAGCGCGAGGAGGGGTCTGGCTGAGCTCAGGAGAGCGCCCTGGGCCCGTCCTCATGACCTGACGCGGGAGCACGTCCCGCTTTTGTTTCATTCCTCCTTTCCTTCCTACGTTTAAGAGAGAGACTGTCACACCCTGATTTTCATACCAACACTTAAGCTGATTAATCATGATAAAATGTGGTTTGACAAAAACTTTTGAGTGTTTGGTCTTTGCTTGATTTGATTTTTGTCTGCTATTTGCAAGTGCTCTAAAAATCAAGTAAATCCTCCAACTGTTATACTCCTTCTCTTTGATCCAAAACCTTGCCCAATGACCATGCCATGTGTGTAGGACATAAAAATAATTTCTTGCAAAAATATTTTGGCCAAAAAGTATTTTCTAAATTAGTTTTTCCAAAAACCCCTGAATTGAGACTTGAACGACAACTATTGCATTAAGGGTGTGAAAAATCTTCCAAAAATTATATTTGACTCCTATTAGATATAGGACACCCAGAAACCACAAAAATATTATTTTAAAAGTTGTTTTGCTATTTTATTTAAAGGCTTTTTCTTAAGGCCAGAAATGGTCTTTAATAGGTTAAAATTATTTTAATATTTCAAAAATATTTGAGAAACATTAGAGAGACTCAGTGGACATATATTGTCCATATATATGAGTTTCAACACATGGTCATGACCAAAATATTGGTCAAACCCCTTAGAAACCCTTCCTTGACATTTCAAGCTTTTGAAATATTTACATAGGAAATATTATCCATTAAATCCCAGAAAATTCTACCATGTCATAAATGACCTACTTGAGGATCCTATATAGTCTCATGTCATGGGGAACAACATAGCACCACCAAACCCTCTCAAAACCATTTCTGTCCTTTTCCAAATTTGAACAACTTTGCACTACCAAACAGGTCCAAATGCTCTCAAACTTGGTGCACATGCTCAAATTGTGTAATAATGCATCTAGACCAAATGGCATAAGTTGTAGAGAAGGACATCATGATCAAAGTGTTCTAAAACCCTTCCTGTCCAGAACCAAATTTGAACAACTCTACATTGCCAACTGTGTCCTTTTGATCTGAATTTTCGTGGACATGTTCAAAACCTCAAATGATGACACTACACAATGTGGTGCATCAAGGAGAATAGATTTGAATGACTAAATCTTGGAAAAGCCATTTATGTTGATTTCTAGGGTTTACAAAAGTTGCATTGGCCACTTTCTCCATTTGACCTCAAAATTGGTGGTCCCTACTAATTTGTAATGTCACTCACTCCTGTTAAGTCTCATGACAAGGGGATTCCATGTACTTACCCAAACCTACATCAAACACCTTCTGGCAGAATTTCAAAATGCATGTTTCAACCCCTTCCACTAATCTCCATGAGCTGAAAGTTTTCCCACAACCTCTCCTAGTATCCCTCTACCCCTTCTGTGCTTTCTAGCCTGAGGGGAAATGATTAAGGGGGAAAGGGACCCAATTATCTTCCCTGGACAGCAGATTTCCCTCTCTCTCTCTCAACCCCACCTCTCCTCCATTGGCTCCCAAAGGAATCCGATGCCATTTCCACATTGTTTACTCCCCTGCAGTCCCTAGACAAAAGTGGGCGCGTGGGTGCGCGCAGAAAAGCCGCATATGCCAGCCAAAAACGCGCTCTGGAGCACATGGTAGGGCGTTCGACCATTGACGCCACGTCCCTTGACCACCTCGAGCCTCCCCCTTGCGCCAGTCGAGGTGCCTCGATGTCCGCAACACTCCACCGTGCTGCCCCCCTCCTTTCCCTCTCTGTCCTGCCCGTGCCCCGCGTGCCCAGAGCCGCCCGAGCCCGCCAATGCACATGCGAGCTCGTGGCTCCACCCGAAGCTCGCCCCGCTCCCTGTATCTCTTCCTGGTGCCCTACTCCACCCCCATGAGCACCAAAGACAACCCCTCGCTCTCTCCCCTTGCCGCGCGAGACGTTGCCACGGCCACCCGTGCTCCGCATCCACGGTGAGCCGCGGGTCGGCTACTTAAGGCCGTTGCAAGCCCTCCTCACAACTCCATTTGCTCCATCTCCTTCTCTCTCTCTCTCTCTCTCTCTCTCTCTCTCTCCCGAACACCACCCAGGCCGACCCATTCTTCCTCCCGTGCCCTCCATCCACGACCATGGCCGGAGCCTTGCCGTTGGCCTCCGCCTAAATTCGCACCCACCGCTCCTCCTCCTCCCCTCTAGATCGCACTAGAGCACCTCCACCATCACCGCGAGCCCCTCCCGTGCTTGTTTCTCTCCTCCCCGTGGCCGTACCGTCGAGCTCCATCACCTCCGCCGGCCTCACCCGCCACGGCCGATGGAGCGTTCTCGTCCAACCGCCCCTGCCGGCATGGCGCACCTCGGCGGGTGCGACATGCTCCCCCAAGCATGCAGGTGTGATGGGCGCCAACGGAGGTGGCCGGTGCCGCCGGGGAGAGCGCCGGCGCCACCCGGCCTTGCCTCCTCTGTTTCCCGTCGCACCGCGCAGGAGGTTGAAGGCGACCTGTCGCTGGGCCCCGCGCGTCAGCGACCCAGTGGGCGGGCTCGACCGTTTAAGTGGAAGCGGTTTCGGCCAGATCCGCCTCCCCCGCGCGAAGGCGCACCCCGTGAAGCCGCCTTCGATGTCAGCTCTTCCGCCCGCACAGACGAGCCGCTGGGCCGGCCCAATTGCTATTCCGCGCTCAGTGCGCACGGCTGCCGCTCCAGATCCAGCCCATTTGGGTAAAAATCTTTTCCTTTTCCTTTTCTGTAAAATTTGTAAAATCCACAAATAAATCTAATTAACTCCAAATCTTTTAATTCAAAATTCTAGTGACTACATAAATCATGATCTACCTTTTGGTGCAACACGTACATTTTTCCAAAACAACTTTCCTCGCAAAATTAAATAAAAGGGACAATTCCATTCTTGCCCCTAGTTGGTTCCCACCCCCGGGTTTTGCCCTTACTTTTCAGGCATGCTCAGTTTTGCCCTTAGTTTTTCCCCTCTGTCAGCTCGAATGCCCTTCTGTCACAGCTCCGCGTGGTCAGCACCGTTTGACCGTGACGACTCGACGTTTTGGACACATTTGCCCCTGGGTTTGATACCCCCCACCTGTTTAGTCGTCTTCTAGCTCCCGCTTCACAAGAAAACAGAGAAGCGGCTGGGAAGAGAGGTGTGACATCGTGGTGTGGGGAGAGGTGGGAAGGACCATGTCGACATCGGCCATCTCGTCAGAGAACTCGCCGCCGGCAGCCGAACAGGTTTGATAGCTCATCTGGTCCCCTGCTTTTCTAGGGTTTGCTAGATTTGGGGGTTAATTTCTGGATCTTGGCCTGATTTAGGTGGATGGGGTAGGCATTGTTCAGCACAGCTCCGAGTTCTACTTGGCAGACTCGACATACTGTGGCTTGGAGCCGCGCTCGAAGCATCGTTGCCCGAGGCACCAGCTAATCCCGGCTTGTCGTGTCGCCTGGGGAGGCGCAAGCACTGGACGTCGTTTTTTGGGTTGCCCTCTGGATGTATGATTTCATTTGCACTGCATTTTCGTTTCCATTTTCTTATTTAACTTTCAAGGAGAATTTTAATCAAATTTATTGATTCAGTTGCCAGATGAATGTGAATGGGCAGTTTGGGTTGACCCACCACCTCCAGAACGTGTTGGTCTTGCCTTTGAAGAACTGCACGAAGTGATCGAACATAGCTGGATCAGAAGTCACCACCTGGAGAAGAGATCAATTGATCTTGCGAAGAAGAATCGTGCATTGAACAAGGAGTTGAAGAAAATGAAAGAAATTATGTGCATAGGGACAATGTTGTTTGCTAGCATTTTCATTTGTTTTCTAGCAATCTCAATGGCTGTCTGTGCACAGAATGCACATTAGTTTATGATCTATGTAGCTCAAATGCACTTGTTATGTTATGAAGCTGTAATGAACATATGAAGTTGTATGAACCTAGCAGTTGTTATGTTATGTTATGAAGCTTTATGGACGCAACAATTTGCCAAATGCATGTATTGTGAAAAGAAAGATCAAACATAACATAATTCACAACCAATCTTGCTGCAACTAGACATAGTTCACAAGTAGCATTTGATATTCTTCAACAACCAAAAGAACATAGTTCACAACCAATCTTGTTGCAACCAAAAGAACACATTACAACAAATCTAACAGTTTCAAACTTGCACAGCACATTAGTACTCATTTTCCATATTTTGCCTTCTTGCTCCTTGTGTTGCTAGCTGGGATTGTCATCTCCCTAGCCCTGCTCCTAGTCAGTTTCACAGGGATTTGGGGAACAACTGGAGGGAGAACTTGCTCTTCACATGCAGCAACTCTTGCATCTACATTGCTGCCAGTAACTGAGCAAGGTTCTTCTTCTGGACTTGTAGAAGTGTTAAGCTTCCTCTTCTTGCTGATAGCCATTGGAGATGCTCCTCTCTCTGCTGCCTTCTTATAGTTCTTCCTTGGTGTGCTAACAAATAGGGAAGAAATAGTTGGTTAGTAACAGTACAAGAGATATTTGCAGGTAAAAGCACATAAATAAGGCACATAAATAAATCAAAGAGGAATATTACCTTTGAACTGTGGAAGCTTGTGTTGCTGTCTCATTTGTTTCACTGTGGGGCTCTACTGGAGCATCCTGTGCACCTGCAGGCTGCACTGGAGCATCATCTGCACCTGCAGGCTGCACTGGAGCTTCATCTTCACCTGCAGGCTGCACTGGAGCTTCATCTTCACTGTATGGCTCCTCTTCTTCTTGTTGTTTATCATGTAGGTCTGCATTTTGGTTAGGAGGGTCTTCTTCAGCATTGTCAGCTCCCCAGTGTGCATCTTCTTCACCAAATGCTGGATCAATGGCTTTTTTGCAGGTTTTCAGTAAGTGACCCAAGCCACCACACCTCTTGCATTTTCTCTTCCTAGGACCAAGTCCTTTTCCTTCACTTGCTGGCTTAATTCTTGTCTTCCTTGGCCTGCCAGGTGCAGCTTTGTTCTGTACAGGTGGACTTAGTTTGAAACCAGGGTCTACAATATCCCACTGCTGTTTTCCTTCAAGTGCAGGCAGGTTCTCAGCATATGTTTTTTTAAACATTTCAACTGAGAAGTACTTGTGCACATACTGGTCTATTTCTTTAGCTTCCCCTCTTAATGATGTTATGAAGAATAGACCATGTATGCATGGCTGGCCTGTAACTTGCCACTTTCTGCAACTGCATGTTCTTTTCTCTACATCCACAGGGTATCTCCACTCCCTCTTCTCCTTGTCTATGGCAGTCACCTCTGCTTCAGTTGGACTTCTCCTAACTAAAGTCATGTCCAAGCCTTTGGATTTTTCCATCAAAATCTTCATAACTCTGGGAATTATGATATGCCCATTGAATTTTTGTAGTTCTATGCTATTCCTAAGGCCAAATTTTTGCATTAAGTACTGCCTGATCTTATCCAACAAGTCCACAATGTGGAGACCCTTGAACTTTTTAATTTTGGAATTGAATGATTCCGCAAGGTTGTTATTGACATAGTCAACCTTGCAGATATCATTGAATTGTGCCCTGGCCCAGATTTTTGTGTGGTGCTCTTCCAGATAAGCCTGCACCTTGGGTTTTGTGCACAACTGTCTCAGGTGATAGTTGTGCTTCTTAATGCTATAAGTCAATGAACAAGGCCACAAATGCTGGTCATAGAACTTCCCCCTGAATTTCTTACAAAAATTCTGAGCCAGATGTCTCATGCACTCTCTGTGCTCTACCCCAGGGTAAATTTCATCTACAGCTGTCTCAAGACCCTTGCATGCATCAGTATGAATTACTAGTCCTTCAGGATGACCTATCACCTTCTTTAAATTTTGGAAAAACCAACCCCAACTCTCTTTAGACTCAGTCTCCAAAACACCATATGCAACTGGAAAAATCCAGTTATGTGCATCAATTGCACATGCAGCAACCAACTGACCTCTGAACCTACCATTTAGTGCAGTAGCATCAACAGCAAGGTAGGGCCTACAACCAGCTAAAAATCCCTGCCAGCAAGCTTTGAAACTGACAAAAACTCTCCTAAAACACTGCTTCTCATACCTCTTTCCTCTTAGCTGGAAAGGAACTGTGTGTGTGTCAATTTCTACTACACTACCTGGAGAAGCCCTCTCAACCTCAGCTTTGAATGTGTACAAAAGCTGGAAACTATCCTCATATTTACCATACAAGTTGTCAATTGCCATTTGTTTACCATAAAACACTCTCATGTATGGCAATTCTATACCATATTTTTTCTTCAAATTAGTTACCAACTCACCAGGACCAATGTTGGAGTTTTCTCTAACCCAATTTTGCACAGCATGAGCTATCCACCTCCTCTTGGCTGCTCTGAGCCTCTCAGTTCTGTTCACACTTGGGCAGTGGTGCTCATAGGGATTTACTTTAATCTGTAAATTGAAACAAAGCAAAACAGTAAGGCAAACAGTGTGGCTGAATGAAACTGAATATGCAAACTAAATATGCAAGATACTGTCAATGAGATTAGTTAGTTAGTACTGTTACTACCTGAAACAAAGTACTGTTTCTCATTAAAGAGGCATGTAGCCTCCATCTACACCTTGAAAATGCACAGTAAACAGTGAACCTTGATGGATCACTCTTCTCTATTTTGAACTCTACTTCATGCTGAATTGAGAATGTGGCAACTGCATTCCTGCAGTCAACAGCAGAAGGAAAAACAACTCCTTCAGCTAAACTAGGATTTTCCCTGTCATACATCATCGCAGGCCTGTCCTCATCATCATTCTCAAAATGTCCCATGTCAATGTTCTCTTGTTCCTCCTCTGAATCTGTATCTGAAAACTCAGCAGGAATAAAATCCTCATCTATCTCTTCATTTGTCTTCTGCACAAGATCTGGAAACATCCTCTCATCCTCCTCATCTGAGCCTAGCACATCATCAGGCTCAGCCTCCTCAATCATAGGCTCTAAAGGAATTTTAGTGTCTTTGCAGCCAAGTTGCCTTGGTACATTTGCAGTAGGAGTTGCAGGTGGATTGCAAGTACTACTAGGGGGTGTTGACCTGCTCCTAGAAGTACTTCCTGCAACATATGTTTTAGATGTTGCTTTAGAGGCAGGGGGCTTTGCTGCTGTAGTTGCTGCTTCTGCTCTACATCTCTGAATTACAGTAGTTTCAACATTTGTAGTTTTCGAATCAGCATATGTAGCAAACATTACACCTAACTCATCATCACACTGTAGAGGATTCCAAGTAGCTTTCTCTACATTCCAGAATCTGAACTCAGCTGCATCATGCATACCCCAAGGATATTTCCTATAGATTGTAGACCTAAAATCATTGAAAGAACTTGTGCAGTCCACCACTAGAGGGAAACTGAAGCTTGCATCATGTCCCTTAGTACCACCCTTTGCTAAAAGAGTGGTCTCCATTCTAATTGTCAGAAAGAACGCACGCGATGGATCCATCCTACGATTGTGAACACAACCGAAGTCATGGAATGCACCTTTCTAATCATGGAAACAGATGAGTAAGTATTGGATCTGGAAACTTACCCTACTGGGATCTCCTGCCTTGAATCTGTCGTGCAGTCACTCCTCATGGCATCGTCACCGCCACCACCACCGCTGTGCGAAGAGCGTGTCTCCACCATCACCGCCGCGTGATGTAGATCCGGCGATGTGGACTTCACGACATCGAGGCCATGGTTTCTATGGGAGCCCGCGTCACCGCCGAGTGCTAGGGTTTGGGTCGCCTTTGTCGTCGCCGATCTAGGGTTCGGGGCTGGGATAAGACAGAGGGAGGGGAAATGGCAACTACACTGTCTAATCTATGTGGACCCACTTGTAAGGAAGGCCCAGGGGCAACCAGTGTCCAAAACGTCTAGCCGTCACGGTCAAACGGTGCTGACCAAGCGGAGCTATGACAGAAGGGCATTCGAGCTGACGGAGGGGAAAAACTAAGGGCAAAACGGAGCATGCCCGAAAAGTAAGGGCAAAACCCGGGGGTGTGAACCAACTAGGGGAAAAGATGCAATTATCCCTAAATAAAATCCCATATTCCATTTCTGTGATGAACTTTAGAAAATCACAGAGAGATCATATTTGATCCGAATGCCATGATTCAAATTTCTAGATGCTTTTGAGTTCATAACTTAGGTTATGAACATTTTTATTAATACTTTCTGTGCCACGCAATATGATGAGCCATTTCTTCATATTTGTCAACTTTGCAAATTCATAGGAAAATCATTTGAACTCCAAATCCAGTGAAACCAGCACCTAGATCCTTCTAAAATCATGGCTTGTTAAATGGGTGCCCTTACTAATTTTTCAAAAATATATTTCTGCACACCCCTTGCAGATCCATTATATCCCTTGATTCCATCATATTGAAATGTTCAGAAATATCCACTGACCCAATCCCAGTGAAACCACTCTGGTTATTTTTCATATAATCAGAGATGTCCTAGAAAAGTCAAATTAATATTTTTAGAGCACTTTTATTTTCTGCCTTGTTTTGTTGCTTACTATCATTGTTCTCGACGTTAGTTGACGAAGTAGATGAAATACTCGGAGATGGACCAGAAGATTTCAAGACTCTAATGAACCAGGCAAGCATCCCTTTGACCATGTCTAAGAAACCCTTTTTATGCATGTCATATGGCACTTTCATTGCTTGCATAGAAGTCATGATAAAATGGTGACCACTTGAGGTGGTTTGCCTCCGTTGCTTTTCTCGTTGACACTTGCATGATGCATGACCCTACCTTTCTATGAGGGTTATGCGAGTGGGAGTAGTTAGGATGCTAAGTAACTACTACGCAAATGGATTGGGCATATGCATGGTGATGGAAGCAAGACTGTTTTCAAAAGACTTTTCAAAACCCTATCGGGTGCCACTTATGCCCGAAGGAGATAATGAATTGTAGGGCGGCCATGACTGTTTTCACAGGGCACTAGAAACACCGTTGGTACCCCGTGCTTGTGGTATGTGATGAATATGGGAGCGAGGATCCACAATTTTAAGATGTGAAATGATGGGCACGGGGGTTACTACCAATCGAGTGGACTCTATGTTAGTGTCGTCTACGGAAAGATAGTGATCGGGTGCTTACCCCGGGTACTTGAGGTACCGCGGGTCGTGGATGACACGAAAGTTCCCCGAATCTTGTGGGAAAAGTGTGCAACCTCTACAGACTGTAAAACTATTCGAATAGCCGTGTCCATGGTCAAGGACAGTTGGGTAACCGCTCTTGGGCTACGTCCACATGTTTATGAAACCTGGTGAGTGTGTATGGAAAAGTGGAAAGAACTACTTGGGTCAAGTCAAAGGACTTGACATGATTGAGTTGGGTTGATGCCCACTCCATTGATGTTGATATCTGTAACGAGTCCCTATGGTTACTTAAATTCATATGATGCATGTTTTACCAGTTGTTGAACATGTCACAACACAATAAAATTAGCTTTCTGCAAAATTTACCTATATCATGCATTGTTGTATCTTGAATCAAAACACGGGTTGCTTGCGAGTACATTCAAAGTACTCATTGGCTTGCCACTGGTTATTTTATTGGCCAGGCATGAAAGAACAAGATATAATAAGAGTACCTTGGTGACGAACATGCGAGCTAGGACGTTTCCCAGTCAGAATGCCTGTAGGGTTAAGGCAGATGGCATGGGTCCAAGTTATTGACGAAGATTTCCGCTACGAAGTTATACTCAAGACTCGACCATAATGGTCATAATTTATGTAAGACGGTATGTATGGATGTAAAACGCTTGTTATTCAGTTTCTGTGTGTTTAGTGAGTATTGATCCCTGGGATCACTGTACACGTGCATTCCGTGATCACGACTTATGAGTCGGGGTCCCTACAGAGGCAAGAATGGGGCCCGCCGGGGCATGCAACAATTATGATCTCTAAGTAGCTATGCTATGTTTATTGTTCATGTGTTGTGTTGCAGCGTCATGTTTTATGTATGTGTGTAGGAACAACTTAGCTTGATGCGCCTGAAGTAGATTCTACCTTGCGAGGCGCGCGTTCCCCAATGCCTGACAAGGTCTCCTATGCTCGGGAGGCGCCTGAGAAATGCGAAAATTTGCTAGGAATTCCTTATTCTTCCGGGTCCTGATCGCAGGCACTGCCAGCCGTAATCCTGTGCCTCGCGTCGCGGTACCTCGTGGGCATAGACTGAGAAGGGCGCGTTAGCTTGCAAGCTCGAGCGAGGGTGCCTTGCGAAAGACAAGAAAACGAGAACTCTCACAAGGCGCCCGTCCAGAACCCTCGCGAGGCACGCGAGGGAGAGAATGGGTCAAAAACAAGGAACCGATGGCAGAAAGGGAGGCAAAAAGGACAAAGGAATCCAGGATAACAAGGAACACCATAAAGCAAATTCTCACTTTAAAAGAGGGGGAAAACCAACCGCAGAAAGCAAATGAAAAGCCACGTAGGGCACCTAGTCTAGTGTTCTTGTCTTCTCACTAGTGCGGAGCTAAGTGCTGCCAATAGGCGTGGGAGGGAGCCTCCGAGGCCCGAGGGCGACACTCCTGAGACTCTGGGGCATGTACAGCCCCACTCATTATTACGTGAGAGTGTCACGAGCAGAGATTCTTCACAGACACTGGGCCTTGCTTCACAGGCACCGAGCCTTGCTTCATGGGTAGAACCTCCGGAGGTGCAGGATGTTCCATGCGTTCTAGATGGGGATCCCGTCCTGCGTATCCAGGCGCGTGGCACCAGGCCTGGAGACGTGGGCCACCTGAAACGGGCCCTCCCACATGGGCGAGAGCTTGTGCAACCCTTCCCTGGAGAGCACCAGCCTCAGGACAAGATCAGCCACCTCGAGCGTCCTGGAGCAGATGCTGCGGCAGTGGTACTGCCGCAGCGCCTACTGGTACCTCGCAGCTCGGAGCCACGCTTCTCAGCGGTGTTCCTCCCCCAGCACAAGATCCATCCCCCACATGGGGTCCTGCTGTGTTTCATCAAATGTCGGGACCCGCGTAGAGCGATGCCTAACCTCGTGTGGGAGAACCGCTTCTGCTCCGTAGACGAGGAAGAACGGGGTCTCACTTGTCGCCCTGGTGGTGGTGGTGCGGATGGACCACAACACAAGTTGGACTTCGTCGTGCCAGACCCTTGTCTTGAGGACCCTCAGGACCTCCGCGTTGGCGCGTTTGGCCTGGCCGTTGCTCCTGGGGTGCGCTACGGAGGCATAGCAGATCTGCGTTCCAATGTTAGCGTAATACATTTTGAAGAGATTGCTAGTGAACTGCGAGCCATTGTCGGTGATGATGCAATTAGGGACCCCAAATCGGCTTACGAGGCCCTTGGTGAACTTGACTGCTGACCCGGCCGGGATGGTGTGGACAGCTTCCACTTTCGCCCACTTGGTGAATTTGGCAATGACGACGTAGAGGTAGCGGTAGCCTCCTGGCGCTCGAGGAAATGGACCCAGGATATCCAGCCCCCAGACTGTGAACGGCCATGAGAGCGGGATAGTCTGGAGGTCCTGAGCAGGCTGGTGGATCTGCTTGGCGTGGAACTGGCAGGCCTCACAGGATTTCACCCGCTCGGCTGCGTTGTGAGTGCCGTGGGCCAGTAGAACCCGCTGGGGAAAGCCTTGCCGACCAGGGTGCGCGACGACGAGTGGTGCCCGTAGTCTCCGCCATGTATGTCTGCCAGCAACTCCTTCCCCTATTCCCTGTAAATGCATCGTAGAGAAACATCATTTGGCCGCTTCTTGTATAGCTCACCGTCCTGAATGCAGTACGCCATAGCCTGCCGGGCCACACGTTCCATATCTTCCTCCTTCCCCGGCAACGTGCCTTGCGTCAGGTATGCCTTGAACACTTCGATCCAGCACCCCTCCTGAGGCTCGAGTGCTAAGAGGAGGCACGCTACCGCGGTCGGGCCACAGGCTGGGGCTCCCGAGGCTGGAGGCTGGGGGAGTTCCTCCTGAGATAGCACCGGCTCCCCAGGCGGAGGTGCTGCCGAGGGCTTGAAGAGCCGCTCCTCGAAGACGCCAGGCTCTTGGGGCTGCCGCTTGGATGCTCTTCTGGCGATTTCATCGGCCTCTTTGTTGGTGCCACAAGGTACATGCTGTAGTTCCAAACCCAGGAACTGCTTCTCCATTTTGCGCACCTCCATGAGGTATGCTTCCATGTGCTCATCCTTTGGATCGTACACCTTGTTGGAGAAGTTGACGAGGAGCTGCAAGTCTCCTTTGACGGTGAGGCGCTTCACTCTCAGGGCCACTTCCGCTTTGAGGCCGACAATGAGACCCTCGTACTCTGCAATATTGTTGGAGACCTTCTCGCCCCGCTGGAAGCAGAGCTGCACAGCGTAGTAAAGCTTGTCCTGAGTGGGCGAGATAAGCACGACTCCAGCCCCGTGCCCTGGCGTGCAAACGCGCCGTCGAAGTACATGACCCAACCATCTGGCACCTCACTTCCTGGCGAGAGGGATCGGTTCTCGCCGGCTTCGAGCTCCGGGGTGTCAGTCCATTCCGCCACAAAGTCGGCGAGCGCAGGCCCCTTGATGACTCTGGTTGTGCTAAACTCCAGGTCAAGCGCTTGCAGATCGATCTTCCATTCGGCAACCCTCCCCGCAGCATTGGGGCTTCTGAGCACTCTCTCCAATGGGTAGGCTAAAACAACCTTGATGGGGTGGCCTTGGAAGTAGTGGTGCAGCTTGCGCGAGGCCACCAGGAATGCGAGCAAGAGCTTCTGAGGCATGGGGTATCGCGCCCTCGCATCCCGCAGGACTGTGCTGACGAAGTATACTGGATGCTCGACGAGGGTGGGAGAGCTGACGGGGTTTTTAGCTCTCGGGGACTTAGGTGTTTCCTGCGGGTTTCCAGCTCCTTGGGCTTGATGACCTGTCGTGGCGGCCGCTGTCTCAGGAGCATCGACTTGGTGTTGAGCTACCTCATCTAGCTCGGTGGCTTCACTTGGCAGGTTCTCGACCTCGGGCCCTTCCTTGAGAGCCACCAGCGCTGCACTGGTGGAGTGGGGCGTGGCAGACAGGTAGAGTACCAAGGGCTCGCGAGGATGGGGCGCCACCATCACCGGCGGGCTGGTCAAGTATCTCTTGAGGTCTTGAAACGCCAAGTCGGCCACGGGGGTCCATTCAAACGGACCCTTCTTTTTCATCAGCTTGAAGAATAGCAATGTGCGCTCCCCTAACTTGGAGATGAAGCGTCCCAACGAAGTCACGCAGCCCGCAAGCTTCCGCATCTCCTTTAGGCTTTGTGGTGGGCTCATGCCTTCAATTGCCTTGACCTTCTCCGGGTTGGCCTCGATCCCCCTGTGAGACAGGAGGAAGCCCAACAGCTTGCCCGAAGGGATACCAAACATGCACTTCTCCGGGTTGAGCCGCAAGTCCACCTGGCGTAGGCTCACGAATGTCTCCTCCAGGTCCTAAATCAGAGTTCTTGCCTCCCGAGACTTCACAACAATGTCTTCAACATAGGCCTCAGCGTTTCTACCGAGCTGCTGTCCCAAGGCGATGTGCATCAATTGCTGGAAGGTTTCTCCTGCGTTGCGCAGTCCGAGTGGCATGCAGGTGTAGCAGTACACCCCGCACGGGGTCAGGAAATCTGTCTTCTCCTTGTCGTCCACCACCATCTTGATCTGGTGGTAGCCTGAGAACGCATCCAGGAAACATAACAGGTCGCACTCATCAGTGGAGTCGACAATCTGGTCGATGCGCGGCAGTGGGAACGGGTCTTGAGGGCAAGCCTTGTTGAGGTTGGTGAAGTCGACACACATGCACTCCTTCCCTCCTTTCTTTGGCACGACGACTGGATTTGCTAGCCACTCTGGGTACCGGACTTTGCGAATGACACCCACTGCCACCAGCTTGCGGGTTTCTTGAATGATGAAGGACTGCTTCTCCGTGGATTGCCGCCTTTCCCTCTGCTTCACAGGGCGCATGTTGGAGCACACCCTCAGATGATGCTCGATCACTTTTCTCGGGACCCCAGCCAGCTGCTTAGGTTCCCAGACGAATACTTCCCTGTTCTCCCTCAAGAAGTCCACCAACTATTTTTCTTGATCTGGGGCGAGGTCGGCGCCTAGGGTAAAGGTGGCGCCAGAGGCCCCGTCTTTGTCGACCGGTATCTGCTTCATCCTGGCTTGACCCTGAGTGAACAACTGTTTTTCTTGGTCGGCGCGGCCCCCTTGGTTCTGGACACTTCCTTGTTGGTCGGGCTAGTTGCCTCCGTAGCCCTGAAGGCGAGCTTGAGGGTCAATCCAGGACAAAGCAGATACCGGTCGACAAAAGCCCCGTCTTTGTCGGTGCCTATGGTAAAGGTGACGCCGGAGGGCGGCGCATGCGAGCCATCGAGGAGGGACGCGATGACAGGGGGTGCCGGTCCTCCGAAGCATGCGATGAAGAGGTCATGCAGCTCCTCCCAGGAGGCCACAGAAGATTCTGGCAGATGGAGGAGCCAAGCGCGCGGCACGCCAGCTAGGGCCATTGGGAGCCAGTTGGCCATGACCTTACCGCCACTCCCGGCCTCCAACACGGCCTCCTCGTACGCCAGCAGGAAGGCCGCCGGATCCGCCACACCATTGTAATGGGGCGACATCTCCGGCTTGAACTTGTGCGGCCATTGCACCCACCGCATGGCGGTGGTGAAGGCCCGGAGCCCTCCGGTGCTGCGGAGGGCGCCCGTCGATCCAGTCAGAGAAGAGGCGGCATCCATGAGAGCCGGTCGGAGAGGCGAGGCCATCGGGGGAAAAAGGCTCCGGCGCACCCCTACCTGGCGCGCCAAATGTCAGATTTCGTGTTCCAGCAAAACCCTTGAGGTTCGAACACTTCTGTGCGCACGAAGAACTCTCCCCCTCTCTAGCTCACGCAATCACGATCTCACGGCCTAGCTCGACGAATCCAAAGGACACGAGACATAAGATTTATACTGGTTCGGGCCACCGTTGTGGTGTAATACCCTACTCCAGTGTGGTGTTGTGGATTGCCTCTTGGGCTGAGGATGAACAGTACAGGGGAAGAACAACCACGCGAGGAGAGGTGTTCTTGTGCTTGGTGAACTTGAGTGGTTGGGTGCTATGGATTCGATCTAGGTTTCAATCCCCCTCCTATGGTGGTGGCTAGTCTTATTTATAGAGGCCCCGGTCCTCTTCCCAAATATTGAGTGGGAAGGGATCCCACAACGGCCAAATTCAAAGGGAGACAACTAGTACAAGCTATCCTGACAAAAGTGGTCTTCGCCTGCCAAAGGCTCTGGCGGTGACGCCTTCTTGGGCTCCACGATGACCTCCAGCTTGCCGTCCTACTGGTCATGGTCTTGTTGCACGGATATGGAAACCTTTGCCTACTACCTGGGACTCCTCGCCTGCTCTTGCCCCTTTAGCACCCAAGAGGAAACGAGAACACTACGCACGCTGGCGCCCGCCTGGCGCTCGCCTGGTTCCAGTCTTCATGGCTTGCGTCATAGGAACCTCGCGAGGTGCCCCTCGCATTAATCTCTTCGCCCCTCGTGAGCCATCCTGGTGAGACCACCCCTGAGGAGGTCTTGCCTCGTCCACCAAGAGAAGCTTGGCATCTCGCGAGGGTCCTGAATGTTTGCTGGTGAAGATGGGCCGTACAAGGCCGCCGGTGGAGCCACGCCGCGGGCCGCAGGTAGGCAAGTCTGGGGACCCCCGTTCCCAGAATGCCAACAAAATTTATGGCCAAAATTTGACATAGATTACAATGGGGACCAATAAACTAGGATGGAGGTAGTAGTTATGGGATTACTAATCTAGAAGCCTAAAAGAACTCGCCCATGGTACTCCTAGTAATAGTACTCAAGTTGGAATTTCAATTGCACGGCACAACTTGGTAGGCAAAAAATTCGATACAGGGTGTACGGAGCGGTTTGGGAATTTGCATGCCTTCCTGACCAGTGAGATACTCCGTACAAAGTATGATAGATGTCACAGCCCTAGAATTGTTTGCAACTAGTGGCACAAGCATCCATGCATTTTGTCTAAATTACTTTTTAAATTTGAAATGCGGATGCTTAAATCCTAGCACCAAGTGAATTCAACTAGGGTCAAAATAGAATCTTTTTCTTTGAACTCAATATGCCTTTGAAAATGTTCAACATTTCTGGTTTGAGGTGGAAGCATCTACCAAAAATGGTTTACATTTTTGCAGGACATATTTGGGCTCTGAATTAAATCATATAGTATTTGCATTTGGGCATATAAATGCTATTAAATAAATTAAATGCCCAAATAATTCTGGATTTAAGTGAGGGCTGTTAGGATTAGTCCCAACAGAGCCCACAATTATTTTCAGGATTTCTGGAAACGTTTTAGTATTTTTAATAAAGCCCAACAATTGTAGAAAATTAGAAAACAGAAACAAATAAAGAGAGAGAGAGAGAGAGAGAGAGAGAGAGAGAGAGAGAGACTTACTGGCTTAGCTGTAGCAGCAGCCCACCTGGCCAGGCCACCTGGCGGCCCAGCCCACCAGGGGCACACCCGTCTTCCACCTCCTGCCAGGAGGACAGGCAGGTGCGTGGCGCCAGCACGCACGCCAGCCTCCACCTCCTACTTGCCCCGACACACGTCGACGCCGCGGATGACCACCCCGTTGCCGTACGGATCCGCCCGACCTGTCACTTACCCCCACCCTGCTCTCTGCCTCGCTCCCCCCTCGGACCCGAGAACGCCGGAGCGCGCCGCCGAGAATCACTGTGGTCAGAGCCCTCAAACCACCCCACCGCCTGGTTCCGGAGCATCACCCTGGCGTGGAGCTTCCCCTCAACGACGCACGCAAGCTTGGGAGCAGCACACCGTCGCCATCGTCGCCGTTTCCCTCGCCACGGCCACCGGACGCCACCGGTCGATTCGACGCCTGCAGATCATCCCCGGCCACACCGAGAAGCTCTCCATGACCGTTGTGAGCCCCTGATTATTTCCCTTAGCCCTGCCGCCGGTTTTCTTCCTCTGCCGCGCTAACTACCAGAGTTGTGAGCTCCCACCCGCCGGCCATGTCACCGCCGTGGCTAGAGCCCACACATGTCGCGTCTGAGCACGTTTTCATTCTCACTGCACCCCTAGGAACCCGCAGACACCACCAGCTCTCCCGGAAACGCCCCGTAGCATCGTTTCCGTCAAGGTCCGAACTCCGGCCGCCGCGAAACTCGACGCCGTCAACGTATCCGGCCACCCCGCGACTAGCTGATGGCACCATTGGATGCATGCGAGTGCCAGCGTCTCGTAGCTACAAACCACGCTCAAAACCATCACCTGTAGCTCAATCCCGAGCAGACTCCGCCACGGCTTGAGGTCACCGCCGGCCAAACTCCGGCATGCCGACGTGGTGGCGTAATTAGTGCTAATATCCGTTAATTACCCATCCTAACAGACACTGACATGCGGGTCCCGGAGCCTAATTAGGTTAGTCTAAATATCCTGCTTAAATTAGTGCTTATCCTACGGACCCCACGTGTCAGCTTGACTTTGACTTAGTCAATGTTGATCGGGCCCACCTATCGGCGACCTAACTAGCCCAGGGTCACTGACCAATGGGTCCCGCAGGTCAGGTTTGACCTGGCCGACCAGTTGACCCGCTGACATCACCCTTGCGCAATGCTGATGCAGTAAAGCTTTTCTGGGATTTTAAATAAATCAGAAATGATTTATTTATTTCAGAAAATAGCTAAAACTTCTAAAAATCATAGAAGATAATCTATAACTCCAAATGAAATAAATTATATACGAAAAGTTATCAGAAAAATTCAAGGAATCTGTTTATGGCATTTGCATGCATGTTTGAACAACCTAGGGTTGTTGTACAGGGAAATTTGCATAATTGGCATTTAAATAAGCACATATGGAGTTTGAATTTGAACCCTTGGTTCAAACCAACTTCATTTAATATGATTGCTAGTTGCATTAGCTCTATCAACAGCATACTGCCATGACATTATCATGCATCATAATTGTTGCATTGCATTGATAGTGTTCCTCTTTGTTTGCCGGTATTTGTCCCCTCTCGATAGACGTGGTTCCGTCGATGAGTTCGATGACACCAATGAAGAACTATATTATCTTCAGAAGTGCCAGGCAAGCAAAACCCCCTTGTTCATTCCGATACAATCCCACTCTCTCGCTCCTGCTCTGTTTTACTGCATTAGGACAACAACGATTCAACTGTTACATGCTGCGGTAGTTGAACCCCTTTCCTCTGCATGACCTGTCATTGCCACAGTAAATAGATGAAACCCACTAGCATGAGTAGAAGTTGTTTGAGCCCTGATGTGCCTAGTCATTCATGCTTGTTTGTCATGCCTGCTATTGCTTAGAGTTGTGTCGGGTCTGATTCATCGGGAATGAATTGGAATGGTGATGAACATGTCCTACTGTGTGTGAGCTAAGTGTGTGAACACGATTTGGTAAAGGTAGTGGTGAGAGGCCGTGTAGGAGTACATGGTGGGTTGTCTCATTCAAACCGTTCTTAGGAACTGAGTTCTGTGTCTGTGATCCATGAACAACTACTACCACTCATTGGGATCCTTAATTGACCCTCTCAGCTTCTTAATCACCCTAGTCCTCTGTCGAGGAGTTGCAACTAGTTTCTGGTGTTTGTAGGATATGTGTTGGCGGCCGTGCGTAGTGCTGACCCCAGGGGTGGGCTATGTTGCGGTAGATACACCGTGGCCGGGCATGCCGGGCGCCCGTTTGGTGTCTCGGAACCCTGTACACATCGTTCGGGGCCGTATGTGGAAACCTCGGCCGGACTCCCTACGGATGGAACCTGGATAGGCGATAAACCTGGACTAGAGACTTGAGTGTTTAGGTAGGCCGTGGCCAACACCCTCGTTGGGCTTCCGCTTGAAGGTTGCCGAGTACATGTCGTGTAAACGACGGTAAGTGGTGGGAGCGTGTGTGAAGAAGTACACCCCTGCAGGGTTATCATTATCTATTCGAATAGCCGGATTCCTCGGATATGGAAACTTGGACCCCTTGCATAGTTCATAGATAAGTGAAAGTGGATACTCTAAAACTCGCAAGATAAGCGTGAGTGCTATGGATGGCGTTCTCGTAGGGAGGCGGGAGCGGATCCATAGTGGTGTATTGAATGGTGAATATGTGGACTCATGTGCGCCACCTCAAAAGAGTTGCTTGCTGCTGTCAAACTCCACCACCCCCTTTGCTAATACTGATGCATATGTAGTTAGTTCTGATGTAAGTCTTGCTGGGTACATTTGTACTCACGTTTGCCTATTTTATGTTTTGCAGAGAGACGTCAGTCTTGCTAGTAGTTCCGTGTGGACTTCGACGTTTAGCTTGATACCTCAGCTACGATCTTGTGCCCTCGGCAGGATCTGGTAGATAGTCAGGCTTCTCATCCTTCTTCATTTGTAGTTGTCTGTACTCAGACAAGTTAAGCTTCCGCATGTGCTTTGATTTGTATGCTATGATTGTTGGGTCAGGAGACCCATGTTTGTAATATCTCACTCCTCGAAGCCTAATAAATACTTGAGTCGTAGAGTTATGTTGTGATGCCATGTTGTATTTACACATATCGAGCATATTGTGTGGATGATTGAAATGCTTGGTATGTGTGGGATCCGACAATCTAGTTGTTTATCCTTGGCAGCCTCTCTTATGGGGAAATGTAGTCTAGTGCTTCCATGAGCCATAGTAGTCCACTACAGCCCGGTTCACCGGAGTCCTGTTAGCCCAGCACTACTGCTCAGGACTCCTGACTGGCCGGCATGTGTTTCACTTCATTCCTGTGTCTGTCCCTTCGGGGAAATGTCACGTGGTGACATCCGGAGTCCTGCCTAGCCTGATACAGCCCGGGTTCCCGGAGTCCTGTTAGCCCAGTGCTACAGCCCGGATTCACACGCTGCTGACCGACATGCTCGATGTGATTCATGTATGCCTGTCCGCATAGGTTAGTGCCGCTTTGGGTTCATGACTAGCCATGTCGGCCCGGGTTCTCTGTCATATGGATGCTAGCGACACTATCATATACGTGAGCCAAAAGGCGCAAACGGTCCCGGCCATGGTAAGGCGACACCCGTGGGAATACCGTGCGTGAGGCCGCAAAGTGATATGAGGTGTTACCGGCTAGATCAATGTGACTTGGAATCGGGGTCCTGACAGCTTTGGTATCAGAGCCTGACTGCATGTAGGACTACCAAGCCAAACCAGTCGAAGTTGTGTCTAGAGGTGCTTTAGTTTTGTAGGGGAATTGATTGTGGAAGGGAACGTAAGGCTCTTTTTACTCCTTTACCTTATGGCCTTCTGATCTGAGTCATCCTCTTCTCTTCTACGAGGTTTAAGAACTAGGCTTTCCAATCTATCTATCAGGGTGACATGTTACTAATCCATAGACTTATAGGATTGATGGATTCAATTCTTAGTTCAGTTCCTACTATTTCTGTGTGTTGACAGTTGATCTTGAAACCTTGATATTGTGTTGTTGATTGGTTATGCCACCATTTTGCAGGATGTCTCAAATCTTTCGAGCATTTGCAGTCGTTATGCTGTCCGAGTCATCCTAGGTCTCCAAATAGTCTGATGCAATTGCAAACCCCTTCCTCCTGTTCCTGATGTCCATTTGGGCCAGATTAATCACACTAATCGGTGAGTTGAGGTACTCTGTTGCCTCGACATATATGTTGGAACTATTATTATGACCCTAGGTGTTTTAGGGAGTCACCTAGTGATCTAGCCATGCTTTGTATCCCCAGTGTGTGATTCTGGCCATTATTCTCGAAAGCATCCCGTGATGCCATTAGTTAGTAGGCATTCTATTCCTGGGTTTTGGAACCCGAGATTCACCCTACTTTCTTCATGTTGATAGTGTTTGCTCGTTCCTTTAGGTTATTAGTAACCTTTGCATCAGTCCTCGAGGTCCGTGGTATTTCCTTATTCCAAATACTATGAACCACTTATGGCAGAAGTTTGTTGGATCAAAGATCACAACCAGGGTTCTCTTGAGGAGTACTCCATTCATATTATGACTCTGCCAATCCTACCTTTCTGCATGGGTTATCCGGAAGAAACTTGTTGAGTTTATACAACATGCTCACCGATGCATCTACAACTTAGAGAAAGTTATATGTTCCCTGAGTTGTTCTCTTTAGTTGTATTCTGACCTCCGTCTATCAATTTGTAGCCAGGAGTAGTTGTGCACTCGTGTTATCGATGCCTATTACTCTTGTGGTTCGTCAAGCCATTCTATTCCAGAATGACTAGGAGAAACAGACTCCAGTACCTCATCCATATCCAGGATTGGGTCAAAGCAGTTGTAATCCACAAATCAAATGCCAATCCAGCTTTTGATTCTGTTCTACCTTGGACTATTACCATCTTTATATCAAGAATGTCATGGAAATTGCACACCATCCTATGAACCCTTGATACAGTGATACTTCTTGCCATCATTATTCATTCCTTGGTCCCCATGTTATCCGACAAGTGAATCGTGATGCGTGAAATCTATACTCCTAGCAACTCTGTTGATTGGTAGTTAATGGACAATAATTTCATTCTTAGCGCGTTGGTTACTGAATCATCATCCTAAGATTGATCGTGCTACCTAGCCTTATTCCCAGTGCACTTTTCAATCAATGAGTTAGGATTGTGTCAATCCCTCGCTCTTTTGATCATATCATCTTGCCTCGAAAGCAAGATTGCTCCCGAGCTTAATAACATTTCGGTGGTTCATGATTTTCCGAATATCTTCTCGGAAGTGTTACCAGGTTGTCACCTGACCGCTAGGTTGAGGTCGTGATCAAGTTGGTTTCTTGTAAACTGCTCCTTCTCCAGGAATCCATGTTGGATACCCCGAGCTAGTTGGTTAAGCTAAACAACAACTTGGAGAGTTGGAAGATAAAAGCTTGTCTGACTTAGTTCGTGTTAAGGGATAACTTTTATGTGTGTGTGTTGAAGAAAGATAAAATCTTCATCGATTGGTCCTCGTGATAATTTATTGGATCTATTGTCTTATCCAAACATTGATTTGAGTGTGGGCTATCCTCAAATCAAATTAGAACCAACGATGTTCATAATGTTGTCTTACTCGTGGTTGATCCCTCGGGCATACACCATTACATCCTTTGGTCTGACCACTGCCATTACCGTGTTCACTTAATTATGGAATTCCATCTATATGGAAGCCTTGATGGTTTGTTGTTGAGCCCATTGACAACAATTTCATCTTGTCCATGATTCATGTTGAACATGTAAATTAGTGTTGGAAACTTTGTAAGCAATGCTTCGTGTTCCGTTCATGAAGCTTATGCTTGGATGGAAGAAGTGACTTCCTCGAATTCATGCGCATTCTATGCAAGTTGCCGCCATGAATACGAGAAAGATTGTTTTTTCTTCCTCTGGAATCATCCCAAGTTAGTCATGCACGTGCGATGTGCCCTATGGTTTGATACGTTGGCCGCCTCCATTCTATATGTGTTCCTAGCACACCAAGCCACTGATTGACTTGCTCAAGGATAAGAAGTTCATCGATAAGTGCACAAGGACTTCGATATCCTCGATGATGGTTCCCCACTTGAGCTCGGTAGTGTTTTATTATAAGACTACCACATGGCCATGCTTGTCTTGGATAGCGTGTTCACAGGTTTGTAGCAGAACCAGCTCATGTTTTGGAGCTTGCTATCGTAGCTCATTCCCCGAGAATCTCGCAATATCATGTCATCGAATTGCATTGCAGACTTTCATTTTTCTTTCTAGACTTGATGAGTCTGGAATATCCTGACACCAACCAGATCTGAATCTTAGGCAGATATGATGGTTGGAACGTACTCCAAGAACTATAATGCTGGTCTCTCTGTAACCGGTAACGTGGATGTCATGGCCAACACACCTAGCCAGAAGGCCTATTATTGTAATATCTTGGTTGAAGAAGTTGGTCACCTCCCCATAAGGATCTCGCAGGATCTGCCTCCGTAGTTATTCCTGATGGATTCTTGAGCTTCCGAAGTCCTACCTTTTACTTGATGTCCTAGTTATCAAACCATATCTATAAATGGGTTGCGCTAGCACATCAAGGAGAACATTAGAAGCGGGGTGCTAAATGTCTCTCGGTCGATCATCCAGATTTCATTCCCTTGGCCTTGCTAAGGTGAAATCTGAGAAAGGGGTGTCTTTCTATGCATCTGCATTGTCCATCACTATTCGTCAAGGTAGTAAGATGTGTTGCCAGGATCCTCGACACGGATGTTGGTAGAACCTTGATGAATATGGAAATGCTCAAGTTCTTGAGAGCACGCGCAAGAAAAATCATCCATTGCGTTGTCTTCAACAAGGTAGTCCACATCGTCCATTCTAGTATGGGTATGCCATTCTTGCGAACCTCCTTGAATGATCGTTTGCGATTGCCTTAAGCTGGTATGAAGAGTTCCAATGATCTATGGATCAAAAGTAATTTTTTTGCCACTTAAGGGAATAGTTCTTCGAGTCACCTTCCTTAAGGTGTCTCGTTGTGGTATCATGGCAACCCAACTCCTCGCTACGTTGGCACCGTTCACCACCCTCCTAGGTGTGGGAATTACGCTACTTATTTAAACCTTGTCATATGCTCATTTCCATCATTCTTGATGTGTGTATCGTGTCTCATCTCGACAGATATCGATACGTCTCGTTCTGTGGGTTGATCGTCGGTTGCTCGATCTTCGAGCAGATCGATTCTTCGAGAGTTTCTTTTCTTCCCGTTATCATGTTGGATGGAGTTCTCAGAGCAAGACATCGAGACAAAGATGGTGATCGTGACAACGTTCCTATGAAGTGCAACCTGGATCATGAAGACCGTGTTAGCTTGTGCCCCCTCTGTCTTCTTACCTCACATCTTGAATCTCGGGACGAGATTCTTGTTTAGTGGGGGTGAGTTGTCACAACCCTAGAATTGTTTGCAACTAGTGGCACAAGCATCCATGCATTTTGTCTAAATTACTTTTTAAATTTGAAATGGGGATGCTTAAACCCTAGCACCAAGTGAATTCAACTAGGGTCAAAATAAAATATTTTTCTTTGAACTCAATATGCCTTTGAAAATGTTCAACATTTCTGGTTTGAGGTGGAAGCATCTACCAAAAATGGTTTACATTTTTGCAGGACATATTTGGGCTCTGAATTAAATCATATAGTATTTGCATTTGGGCATATAAATGCTATTAAATAAATTAAATGTCCAAATAATTCTGGATTCAAGTGAGGGCTGTTAGGAATAATCCCAACAGAGGCCACAATTATTTTCAGGATATCTGGAAATGTTTTAGTATTTTCAATAAAGCCCAACAATTGCAGAAAATTAGAAAAGAGAAACAAATAAAAAGAGAGAGAGAGAGAGAGACTTACTGGCATACCTGTAGCAGCAGCCCACCTGGCCAGGCCACCTGGCGGCCCAGCCCACCAGGGGCACATCCGTCTTCCACCTCCTGCCAGGAGGACAGGCAGGTGCGTGGCGCCCGCACACGCGCCAGCCTCCACCTCCTGCTTGCCCCGATACACGTCGACGCCGCGGATTACCACCCCGTTGCCGTACGGATCCGCCCGACCTCTCACTTGCCCCCACCCCGCTCTCTGCCTCGCTCCCCCCTCGGACCTGAGAACGTCGGAGTGCGCCACCGAGAATCACCGTTGTCAGAGCCCTCAAACCACCCCACCGCCTGGTTCCGGAGCATCACCATGGCGTGGAGCTTCCCCTCAATGACGCACGCAAGCTTGGGAGCAGCACACCGTCGCCATCGTCGCCGTTTCCCTCGCCATGGCCACCGGACGCCACTGGTCGATTCGCCGCCTGCAGATCATCCCCGGCCACACCGAGAAGCTCTACGTGACCGCTGTGAGCCCCTGATTATTTCCCTTAGCCCCGCCATCGGGTTTCTTCCTCTGCCGCGCTAACTACCGGAGCGATGAGCTCCCACCCGCCGGCCATGTCACCGCCGTGGCTAGAGCCCACACACGTCGCGTCTGAGCATGTTTTCATTCTCACTGTGCCCCTAGGAACCCGCAGACACCACCAGCTCGCCCAGAGACGCCCCGTAGCGTCATTTCGGTCAAGGTCCAAACTCCGGCCGCCGTGGATATCGACGCCGTCAACGTATCCGGCCACCCCGCGACTAGCTAATGGCACCATTGGATGCGCGCGAGTGCCAGTGTCCCGTAGCTGCAAACCACGCTCAAAACCATCACCTGTAGCTCAATCCCGAGCAGACTCCGCAACGGCTTGAGGTCGCCGCTAGCCAAACTCCGGCATGCCGACGTGGCGGCGTAATTAGTGCTAATCTCCGTTAATTACACATCCTAACAGACACTGACATGTGGGTCCCCGAGCCTAATTAGGTTAGTCTAAATATCCTGCTTAAATTAGTGCTAATCCTGCGGACCCCACGTGTCAGCTTGACTTTAACTTAGTCAACGTTGACCGGGCCCACCAGTCGATGACCTAACTAGCCCAGGGTCACTGACCAATGGGTCCCGCAGGTCAGGTTTGACCTGGCCGACCAGTTGACCCGCTGACATCACCCTTGTGCAATGCTGACGCAGTAAAGCTTTTCTGGGATTTTAAATAAATCAGAAATGATTTATTTATTTCAGAAAATAGCTAAAACTTCTAAAAATCATAGAAAATAATCTATAACTCCAAATGAAATAAATTATATATGAAAAATTATCAGAAAAATTCAAGGAATCTGTTTATGGCATTTGCATGCATGTTTGAACAACCTATGGTTGCTGTACAGGGCAATTTGCATAATTGGCATTTAAATAAGCACATATGGAGTTTGAATTTGAACCCTTGGTTCAAACCAACTTCATTTAATATGATTGCTAGTTGCATTAGCTCTATCAACATCATATTGCCATGACATTATCAAGCATCATAATTGTTGCATTGCATTGATTGTGTTCCTCTTTGTTTGTCGGTATTTGTCCCCTCTCGATAGACGTGGTTCCGACGATGAGTTCGATGACACCAATGAAGAACTATACTATCTTCAGAAGTGCCAGGCAAGCAAAACCCCCTTGTTCATTCCGATACAATCCGACTCTCTCGCTCCTGCTCTCTTTTACTGCATTAGGACAACAACGATTCAACTGTTACATGCTGCGGTAGTTGAACCCCTTTTCTCTGCATGACCTGTCATTGCCACAGTAAATAGATGAAACCCACTAGAATGTGTAGGAGTTGTTTGAGCCCTGATGTGCCTACTCACTCATGCTTGTTTGTCATGCCTACTATTGAATAGAGTTTTGTCGGGTCTGATTCATCGGGAATGAATTGGAATGGTGATGAACATGTCCTACTATGTGTGAGCTAAGTGTGTGAACACGATTTGGTAAAGGTAGCGGTGAGAGGACATCTAGGAGTACATGGTGGGTTGTCTCATTGATACCGTTCTTAGGAACTGAGTTCTGTGTCTGTGATCCATGAACAGCTACTACCACTCATTGGGATCCTTAATTGACCCTCTTGGCTTCTTAATCACCCTAGTCCTCTGTCCAGGAGTTGCAACTAGTTTCTAGTGTTTGTAGGATATGTGTTGGCAGCCGTGCGTAGCGCTGACCCCAGGGGTGGGCTATGTTGCGGTAGATACACCGTGGCCGGGCATGCCGGTCGCTCGTTTGGTGTCTCGGAACCCTGTACACATCGTTCGGGGCCATATGTGGAAACCTCGGCCGGACTCCCTGCGGATGGAACCTGGATAGGCGATAAACCTGGACTAGAGACTTGAGTGTTTAGGTAGGCCGTGGCCGACACCCTCGTTGGGCTTCCGCTTGAAGGTTGCCGAGTACATGTCATGTAAACGACGGTAAGTGGTGGGAGCGTGTGTGAAGAAGTACACCCCTGCAGGGTTATCATTATCTATTCGAATAGCCGGATTCCTTGGATATGGAAACTTGGACCCCTTGCATAGTTCATAGACAAGTGAAAGTGGATACTCTAAAACTCGCAAGATAAGCGTGAGTGCTATGGATGGCGTTCTTGTAGGGAGGCAGGAGCGGGTCCATAGTGGTGTATTGAATGGTGAATATGTGGACTCATGTGCGCCACCTCAAAAGAGTTGCTTGCAGTCGTAGTTTAGGATAGCCACTGAGTTAGAGCTGGCTTGCTGCAGTCAAACTCCACCACCCCCTTTGCTGATACTGATGCATATGTAGTTAGTTCTGATGTAAGTCTTGCAAGGTACATTTGTACTCATGTTTGCCTATTTTATGTTTCGCAGAGAGACGTCAGTCTTGCTAGTAGTTCCGTGTGGACTTCGACGTTTAGCTTGATACCTCAGCTACGATTTTGTGCCCTCGGTAGGATCTGGTAGATAGTCAGGCTTCTCAGCCTTCTTCATTTGTAGTTGTCTGTACTCAGACAAGTTAAGCTTCCGCATGTGCTTTGATTTGTATGCTATGATTGTTGGGGTTAGGAGACCCATGTTTGTAATATCTCACTCCTCGAAGCCTAATAAATACTTGAGTCATAGAGTTATGTTGTGATGCCATGTTGTATTTACACATATCGAGCATATTGTGTGTATGATTGAAATGCTTGGTATGTGTGGGATCCGACAATCTAGTTGTTTATCCTTGGCAGCCTCTCTTATGGGGAAATGTAGTATAGTGCTTCCATGAGCCATAGTAGTCCGCTATAGCCCGGTTCACCGGAGTCCTGTTAGCCCAGCACTACTGCTCTGGACACCTGACTGTCCGGCATGTGTTTCACTTCGTTCCTGTGTCTGTCCCTTCGGGGAAATGTCACGCGGTGACATCCGGAGTCCTGCCTAGCCTGCTACAGCCCGGGTTCCCGGAGTCATGTTAGCCCAGTGCTACAGCCCGGATTCACACGCTGCTGACCGACATGCTCGATGTGATTCATGTATGCCTATCCCCACAGGTTAGTGCCGCTTTGGGTTCATGACTAGCCATGTCGGCCCGGGTTCTCTGTCATATGGATGCTAGCGACACTATCATATACGTGAGCCAAAAGGCACAAACGGTCCCGGCCATGGTAAGGCGACACCCGTGGGAATACCGTGCATGAGGCCGCAAAGTGATATGAGGTGTTACCGGCTAGATCGATGTGACTTGGAATCAGGGTCCTGACAATAGAAGAATAACCATAGTGAAGGAAGCTAAAAGTAAACAATCAAATGAGCATTTTGCGTTTCTTTTGCATTGAATTGTTTCACAAGCTTGACTAGTGTTGTTTTTCTACTTTTACAAAAACCACATCATAATGTTAAAACATGCATTTTCACGTACATAAGTAATAGTAGTAGCACAGTCTACAAGCATATAGAGAGAGACATGTAGTGCGATATATAGTTAAGTTTGTGTTCTATGCACGTACTTACAAAATGCGTACGGGTACACAAGGTTTCCAAACTTTTCCTTTTACATACTTAATTAAGGACATAATAATTCCCGAACGTTCGGCATTTATCATTTGGGTCCCAAAACTAATGGGATCGCCTTACGAAACTAAAGTATTCCTAATAAAAGCCACGTCATTCGCAGGAGCGCTTGCGGCGCGCCACGAGTGCCCTGGTACGCGGCCGTTTCCACCGCGCCGACACAACGCCTCTTTCTCAGCCTCGCAACTCGCAACTATTGATTTTTGGCTTGCCGGTAGGCGATCGCGATATCACCAGTGTGGTGATCCAGTGCCAACAGGTACTCCTCGCTGGAAGCATGCACATGGTCCACATACCGCCAAGCGTAGATGAGGCGCTTGGGCCCGACTGCACTCAGGGCTTTGGCACGGGCTTCTTCCGCCACTCTCACGGCCCTCGTACGAGTCTTCTACCAAAGAGCCAATTGCCTGACTATCTCGGATGTGACATAGGCCTGCTAGTCAGCATGCCTCGCGACCCGCTTGTCTTCCTCGGCCTTCTTCTCCGCCAGTATTTTGGCGCGCTCTGCCGATGGCGAAGCCTCCCACAAGGCGACCTCCATTTCTTTCCAAAGCTCCTCAAGGCTAGGGGGGGGGGCTCGGCGGGCGGCGCGATGTTCTCCTCATAGAGGGGAGCAGACGTGTCCTCCGACATGCGTGCTGGCGAGACTGGGAACGCCGACGCGTCACGGCGAGGAGCGGAACATCGACGCATCCTCCTCAAATAGTGCCAGCAAGGAATGGAATGGCGACGCGTGACCATCCATGCGGTGTAGCGAGGGGCACCTAGGGCTTGGAAGGGGCGATGCCATGGTGCTCGATGTGAGAGGGAGGGGGAGGAGATAGCAACAAACGTGAGCGTTCTTCCAAATGTCGTGGGAGGCGCAGTATTTATAGTGAGCAATGGCACACCTACGTAAGATATGTTGCGTGATTAACGTAATAGCTACGAGGGCATATTTGTTGGAGTAAATTACGTGGGAGGGAAGGGGTGGAAATATTGCTGCTGACAACAGATTGGACTAGTGCGGGGGTAGGAGAGTCATGCACGCAGATTTTTTTCCACACGGGGTGGAGTGGTGGGACTGCCGGAGGGAAAAGGACAGTCAACAGGCAGATTGTTTTCACACATGGAGAGGAAAAGATGTGGAGATGAACGGGTTCCTGCAGGTATGGGGAACGGTGCATAATAAGTCATCTTGCTTGCCGGGCTAGGTATAGTCTCAAGTCATTGTAAGTGCATCTAGTGCCACCCATAGTTGGTTTTGGAGTATTGACCACAAACTTGGTTGAGGGACTAATGTGTTTGTGAGAATTGCAGGATAACACAGGTAGTAGTCCCTCATTGATTCGGTTTACCTACCAAAGATGACCCCTAAAAATGTGTGACGACATTGAAGACAATGGTTGTCTGTGAAGATATTCACAACGAAGATTATGACTCGAGAAGACATTCACGTGAAGACTATGGAGTGCGAAGACATAGTTGTTTCGTAGTTTCCTTTTCTTCTTTGTTGAGTCATATGAACCACCGCACTGTTAAGTGGGGTCCAAGTGAAAAAGTCAGAGTGACTGAAGTGATGCTCAACCAAATCCTATGTCTTAAAGTGAAGTCAATGAGAGCAAATCTTATCCAGAGCTGGATGAGTGAGCTTTACTTGTAGCCAAGTCAAGCTGCCGTGTGTGTTTGAAATTTGACAATTAGACATGTGTCAGTTCCTTAGTGACCCAGGGTCATTTCGGACAAATCAGGTTGGGTTGCCTCCTGGATATAAATAGCCCACCCCCTACACCATAAATTGGTGGCTGCTCAGAGTTAGTGCACGGCTTTTGTCGTTTGAGAGCAACCCACCTTCGAAGTATTTGAGAGAGAAATCCTTGCGAGGAAAAAGCCCTAAACACCCAGAACCAAAGAGTGTTAGGCATCACTGAAGTCTTTTTGTCTGCGTGACCTGACGACTTGTTACACTTGAGGACTATGAATTGATGTACGGTGGAACCCTAATCGGCCGATCTTTCACGAAAGGAGCGGATCCTGCAAAGAACATGAAGAACACGAGGAGGGAAACGAGGGAAAACACAAGGGAAACATGGGAGAAACACTAAACCAACAAGAAATAGTCACACATGTGCTAGATCCTCGAGTACATAAGAAGTCACACGATCCACGGACAACTAAGGACGACACAAAGGGTAGCCGGTCTTCTCTTTAAGGAGGTCTTGAATCCACGAGGGGATCTTCCCTTAGCGGGGTCTTGAATCCAAAGGGATCTTCTCTGAAGAGGGGCCGCGGTCTCTCTTGTGGAGTAGATCCGATGTGGATGAGCAATGCTCTATCTCTAAATATGAGCTAAACCAATGCTAACCCTAGCTAGAAGGAATAGGAGGTCTATTTATAGTCTTAGTGCAAAAGGGGGTGAAGTAGGGGGTACATGGCCTGCGGCCCAACTCATGGCAGCACACAGGCACCGGACGTCCGGGAGTCACTGGTCGTCCGGTGGCTCGCGAGGGTCCGGACATCCGGTGCCTGTCGGACGTCCGTAGATTCGGCTCGGGTGGTCTTCGGTCGGACATCCGGTCGGGGTCGGATGTCTAGGGCATTGGTCGTCTGTGGGGCGTCGGAAGTCCATAGTTTTGGCTCGGGTGTGGAAGTGTCGATCGTCCGGAGAGGGCCGGATGTCCGAAGCCTGGAGGTTGTCGGACGTCCAGGGTTCGTCGGTTGTCCGGAGCCTGGGGACTTCGAGCAGTTCTTCTTCTTGTCCCATGAACTTGGCATCCTCACCGTCTTGTCCGTTGAATGTAGTTGGTCCATGGCCTTCCTCCAAGCACCTGATCACACATAGGGTTTCCACTTGAGGTAGTAGCCAATTCTCATGCATGGAAAGTGGTAGTTCAGAGAGGAGTGAGTTCACCTTATCTTCGATAGCCTTCGCTCGGGCTCTTGTCATTGGTCCAAGTGGTGTCGTAGGGGACGTAGGTAGGTCCATGGGGATGACCTTGGGATGCTCCGCATCATGAATTCTCCAGCCGGTTAGGCGTCATGTTCTAAGGATCCAAGAGTCATTGTGGATTGCCGGTGAACGAAGTATGTGAAGGTTTGGAAGTCGCCCTTGAAGACTTACTAGAGTGATTGGGCGAGGACCGTGTGTCCTTAGCTCTAGGGGAATAAGGTGAAGACGCGGTGAATCTCAGCCTCCCTAACCAATCGTACAGTTGTCACAACAACTGGAACTGGTCCAACAAAATCCTTGTCCTCACCAAGCAACTGGTTCTATCCTTTACCTCTCTTTACTTACAGTTTGTCTTCGTGAAGTCATTGCCTGCTTGCATGATCTGATTGACTTCATTATGTGAAGACCGTTGTTGTTTGGCTTCATATTATCTTCCATCCCAATCCATACTACCTAGCTGCTGATTGTCTTCGTGCCTTCACTTCATTTCTTACTTGACTATGGCTTGTCTAGTCTAGTCTACCTTCCACTGCATATCAATAGGTTCATTTCTACTGTCTGTCTTCAAAGCCCCCGTGTTTTGAAGACTTTCATAAAAATTGCCTATTCACCCCCTCTTGTCGATAACTAGCACTTTCAATTGGTATCAAAGAAAGGTGCTCCTAGTTCTGTGTGATTCAGTTTAACCACCTGGAGCTTTTGCTATGTCGACTGTAGGGATAATCAAAGTCTCCATTGCGTGCCCTGCCTTCGATGGCACTGATTACCCCTACTTGAAGAATAAGATGTGCATGCATCTTGAAGCCATTGATGTCGACCTCTGGTATGTCGTTAAGAACGACGTTTCCAAGGCCGGTGAAGGTGTCACCCCTGCTTATGTCAAGAAGTTCATTCATCTGGATTCTACTGCCAAGAACATCATCTGTGGTCATCTGACGAAAGGACAGTATGGTCGTGTGAGTGCTCTAGAAACTATGAAGCTAGTCTGGGACTGGCTCTTCAAGGTCAACGAAGGCATCTCAACCCAGAGAGACTCAAGGATCAGTGTTCTTCGCAACCACTTCAAGAGAAATGACAATGAGAATGTTTAGCTGACATTTGATCGCCTCACTGACATCACAAATGAGCTTCATGCACTCGGCGCCACTGAGATCACCAAGCATGAAATCATCAAGACACTCTTGAGATCACTCGACAGCTCATGTGACACCCTGGCCCTGATGATTCAAGAACGCCCTGACTTCAAGACTCTCGATTCGTCTGACATACTTGAGAGGCTCAACACACATGAGTTCCAGTTATCTGAGAAAAGAGATATCTATGGTCCCAACTATGGCCGAACTCGTGCTTTGAAGGCAAAGGCTCTTTCCTCATCTGAAGAAGAATCTGACTGCAGTTCCGAGGATCCTGAGGACATTAGAAAGGAACTTGCCATATTAGTGAAGAAGATCCAGAGGTTCACCAAGAAGAAAGGCTTCAAACAGTCTTCGAGATCCAGCTCAAGAAATGATGAAGCTTCCTCCCGTGACTACAAGAAGAGAACGTTCCACAAGTGCAAGAAACTTGGTCACTAATCTCTGAATGTCCTCAATGGGACAATGAGAACACGAAGAAGAAGAGCAAGGAATATGATTCTGATGACAAGAAGAAGAAGAAGAAGAAGAAGAAGAAGAAATCCTCAAAGTCTTCTTCCAAGTCTTCGTCAAAGTCTTCATCACACAAGAAGAGCTCATCCAGCAAGGCTCGTGCGTTTGTTGGCAAGGAGATGGATTCAGAGGAGGAGTGTGCATCCAAGGAGGTGGAGATGGAGTTTGAAGAGGAATCTGATTCAAGCATGGCAAGCCGGGCTCTAGCTTCAACATACGTCACCAAGTCCATCTTCAACACTGAAGACAATGGCCTCGTCACCAACGCTGATTCTAATGATGAGGATGACTCTGCACCCACCTACTGCTTCATGGCACGTGGTGCCAAGGTAAACTCACGCGATGCTTACTTTCAAACATCAAGTGAAGATGACTCTAAATGTGAATCTAAACCTAGCTACAGAACACTTGCTAAAGTTGCAACTGAACAACAGAATGCCATGGAACATATTCAAAAACTATTAGACAAAAGCGATGACCTGTTGGACGTGGAAATGACCCAATATCTGTCCTTAATTGAGGACATAAAAAATCTTCATGTTAAGTACGAAAAACTTGAAAGTCATCATGAAATGCTCTCAACTACTCATGAAAAGCTCTCCTTGATTATCTTCAAAGGAAGCAATAGCTTGAGAACTTGAGATCGGCTCATGAAGATCTTCAAAAGGAGAAGGAGTCACTCCGTTCTCAGTAGATCAGTTCCGCTCAGGAAGGATTTGAACCACCATGTCTAAAATGTCTTGAGTGTGATAATGTTGCTTCTGTTGCTGGATGTTCTACTGCTACAACTGTTGCAATATCTTCAACTGCTGATGTGGTAACTAACCCCGGTACTGAGGATACCACTACTATTGCTGATGAGAATGCCAGGTTGAAGACATTGCTTGAGACAGGAATGTACAAAAGTCTCAAAGCGCATAAGACACTATGTGATGTCCTCAAGAGACAGATTCTGAACCGAAACCCTAGGAAAGAGGGCGTAGGGTTCGAGAGGAAAATGAATGTTGATGGTCCTTACTGGGAGCCTGAGCAGTACCCCAAAACCACATGGGTTTCTGCAAAGGGACCTTCAGTGGATCCATCTACCTTATCTGGCTTCACTTGTGCTAACCCTGTTATCATTGATGAATCCTTTGATGCAAATTATAAACTGTTTAAGAATCAGAATGGTGAAGTGTTTGCCAGGTATATTTGTACTAACTGCAGGAATGGACCCCCTCTGAAGAAGATCCGGGTGCCCAAGAGTTGTATTGAAAATATTCAGGTGAATGTCATCATGACACCACCTGGGACGAAGAGAAACCCTAGACCAAAGGCTTCATATGGTCCAAAGGCTTCATACAGACAAACGACTCACCAGAGTCACCGTAACACCAATGTTTTGCAGGGAAACCATACTCAGGCCTATGAATATGAGCGTGTTTCATCAAACAACCATGTTCATAAGACCAAGAACTACTCTGCTTATTCTTATGAGTATTATTCACCTCCTGCAAGGCTATTTGCTAGTGCTCCAAAGCCGAAGTTCTCAGATGCTGCACTTAGACTCATTGCTTCGAAGCCACCCCTGAAAATGTGGGTGGTTAAGAAAACTTAACTCCATTTTGCAGGGAAGGGTCTCCAACCGGAAATCAAAGGCGTCCGATGCTTATGTTGGAGACCTGGGTTCGAATCCCAGGTGCGCCCTATTATTTTCCCTCTATTGGTATTTTAATCTCTATGACATAAGGGTCCCCCCAGTCAGCCTCTCAGCACCCTCCTTCTTCTATTTTTTTTTCCTTACCCCTGCGCTTTCCATTTATGGCAAGTCTCTGTTTTCCATTTCGGGCAAGTCCATTTCTAGACGTTTCCAAATAAGGAAAATGCCAATTCTGTCATATTCCATTTAGGGCAGTTTTTAACTTATTTGTGTTGATTTTTCTACAACAACCCAACAAATTATATAAGTTTTGGGGGTAGAAAAATCCCACCAATCCAGTGGTGGCCTTAGTTTCTGCATTTGAGCAAGTTCATGAACATGGCATTTTACATCATGATGCTGTTTTGTCTTTTTTGTGTGATTTAATGCAAGCATGCTATGAGGTTATTTTGCACATGGATAGCTTCATTTTCATGCCCACTCCATGCTAGATTTATTTCATGCCATGATATGCTAGGTAGTGAATTAAACAAGCTTGTTAACATGCCACCGTGAATCTGTTTTTGCCATGTCCTGAAATTTCACTAAGTCTGAATCTGTTTATAAAACTTGCTATGTTTGCAAGGGTGTAATCATATTTTCTGTGCCCTTTTGGCTCATGTTCATTAAGGGAGTTTTGTTAAGTTCATTTAGTAGAAGCATGCCATGCCTTTGTTTGCTATGTTATGATCCTATAGCTTGTTGCTTGCTAGCTCTAAACATTGCTACCTGATGTTGTTTATGCCATGTTGGTATTTTCACTAAGTCTGCAAAACTGTTATCTTTTGCATTATTGCCATGCTGTTTTAGTCATGCTCTAGTGGTTTATAGATTTAGCTCAGTGTTCATGTTTTGTAGAGCATCTCCTGTACATCACTGCCATGCATTTTGTTCACATGTTTGGGTGCTGTAGCATATGTATACTTTGCATCCAAGTGGCCATGTTGCTGTTTTAAGCAGTTTGCATCATACCTTGTTTTGCTTGCCATTTGCAAACCGTGCATCCGAATCCGGTGATCTTTATATCGATTTTGACCGAAATCACCTCCTCTATCTAGTGGCACTCTTGGTTTCCAAGTTGAGGCCAGGTTCAATCATTCCTTTCCAAATCATGCATATGCATCACATATCGCATCCCGCATATCATACCATGTTTGTATCATGTTGTTTAAGCATTGCATGTGGTTGATTGTGCTCCCTTTTGCTTGTTGTCTTGCTTTGGGTAGAGCCAGGAGACGAGTACGTGATTGAGGAGCCCGTTGAGTACGCTTACGAGGATCAAGCCAACTCTAAGAACTTTGCAGGCAGGATGACCATACCCTCGAAATCACTTCTATCTTTGCTTGATAGATGCTTACTCTATTGCTATGCCTATGCTACGATACCTACCACTTGCTTATCATGCCTTCCATATTGCCATGTCAAACCTCTAACCCACCTTGTCCTAGCAAACCGTTGTTTGGCTATGTTACCACTTTGCTCAGCCCCTCTTATAGCGTTGCTAGTTGCAGGTGAAGATTGGAGTTTGTTCCTTGCTGGAACATGTTTATTGTTGGGATATCATTATTATATCTTGTTTATCTTAATGCACCTATATACTTGGTAAAGGGTGGAAGGCTCGGCCTTATGCCTGGTGTTTTGTTCCACTCTTGCTGCCCTAGTTTCCGTCATACCAGTGTTATGTTCCTTGATTTTGCATTTCTTACATGGTTGGGTTATAATGGGAACCCCTTGATAGTTTGCCTTGAATAAAACTCCTCCAGCATGGCCCAACATTGGTTTTACCATTTGCCACCTAGCCTCTTTTTCCCTTGGGTTCCGCGGACTCAAGGGTCATCTTTATTTAAACCCCCGGGCCAGTGCTCCTCTGAGTGTTGGTCCAACCTGTCAGCTGCCGGTGGCCACAAGGGGCAACTCTGGGCTAGCCTACCGGAATCCTAGACAATCCGGTGTGCCCTGAGAACAAGATATGTGCAGCTCCTATCGGGATTTGTCGGCACATTCAGGTGGCTTTGCTGGTTTAATTTTACCATTGTCGAGATGTCTTGTAACCGGGATTCCGAGTCTGATCGGATTGTCTTGGGAGAAGGAATATCCTTCGTTGACCGTAAGACTTGTGATGGGCTAAGTTGGGACTTGTCACATCCCTAGCTGCTGGTAGTGCTCTAGGCTAGCTTCATGTGTGCATCATGTCTATATTTTTGAAACTTGAATTGAGGAATTTTGAAAGCCTCAAAACCCTAGATAAAAGAAGGGCAAAAACCCTAAAAATCTCATTCATTGTTCCAAAATGCTCTTCCTAAATGTTTGATAATTTTTGGCAAGGGTTCTGGACCCAACCAAAATATTGAACATTTTAGGAGGATTTATTTTTGTGACTTTGAATTTAATTCATTAGCTATTTGAATTTGAATTATATTCATATAATTAGAATATAATTTCAAATACCCCTGAAATATTTTATAAGCTTTTGGAAAAGTCCATCTAGCAATATAAAATATTCAGAGGAGCTTTGGCATTGTTTGAATTATTATTTTTAATTCAAAACAGTGGCAAAAGAATTAAATAAAAGAAAAACAGAACAGAAATAAAAAAAGTAAAAGGCAGAGCAGAACTTACCTGGCCTTACCTGGTAGCCCACCAGCAGCCCAGTCCACTAGAGCCAGCCCAGCCCAACCTAGCGAGGGGCAGGTTTGTCTTCAACCCCTCGCCAGGAGGACAAGTCGTGGCAGAGCGCGCGTCGCCGGTCGCCACCTCCTGCTTCGACGTGTCCCAGCCGCCCCCGACCTCTCCAGTGCACCGTTGGAATGCCCTCGACCCCCTCGACCGCTATCCCTTCTCTCTGCTCGCTCTAGCTCTCTCCCTCTCTCGATTTGGAGCACCACCGAGAGCCACCGGAGGGCGCCGCCGTCGCATCCATAGCCACCGCGCACCCCAGGCTTCACCGATGGGTCATGTGTCACCGCCGGACTCTGCTTCGTCTCCAAGATGACGCACGCGGACGGAGAAGGCCACAGACGACTGCAACATCGCCATCTTCGTCCTCTGCCCCGACGACCGCCGTCATCCGATTCGCGTCGTCCAGAGCTTCCCCGACCTCGTCGTCGACTCTGCTAGTCCCTACGTGAGCCACTCTCCATTTTCCCCCTGGAATCCCCGTCGTTCCCCTCCCCTAGCTAGCTTCCCCACCTCCACCGAGGCTCGCCGCCGCCATGGTTAACGAGCTCCGCGCTCGTGAGCTCGGCCGCTCGCCCGAGCATCACCAGCGTGCTCACCGCGCTCCTGCGAACCCGAAACACCCACGGGTGCTCCCTGCCATGCCCTATAGCGCCATCTCCGCTGTTGCCCGAGCTCCGGCCGCCGCCGCGAGCTCGACTCCGGCGAGTATAGCGCACCCCGTCCGCTCCTTCCTGCTCCGTTGGATGCAGAAGAGCACGGGCTACCTCCTGGTGGCCTCCGCGCGTCCAGCCATTGCCTGTAGCTCAACTCCGGCGAGCCTCCGCCGTTGGTTTGGTTGTCGCCGGCCGAACCCCGGCGAGTGCCGACGTGGCCACTTAATTAGGGCGTAAACACCCCGCTAATCACCCACTAGAGCCACTGCCAAGTGGGCCCCCGTGCCTAATTAATTAGTTTAACCTCTCTGTTAAATTAGCACTAATCTCAGAGGGCCCCGCCTGTCACCGTTGACTTTGCCATGTCAGCATTGACCGGACCCACCAGTCAGCCTCTGTCCCTGCCTGTTACACTGACGTGCGGGTCCCAGCCGTCAGGTTTGACCTGGACCAGCCACGTTGACCTGCTGACGTCACTAATACGTCATGCTGACGCAGTATTTGTTTCTGGAATTAAAATAAATCAAAAATGATTTATTATTTCCAGAAAATAGCTAAAACTTCAATAAATCATAGAAAATTAACCGTAACTCCAAATTAAATAAATTATATATGAAAAATTATCAGAAAAATTCAAGGAATCCATCTGTACCATTTTCATGCATGTTAGAACAACTTATAGCTGCTGTTTAGCACAAATCAATTAAATGGCATTTGAATAGTCACATATGGAGTTTGAATTTGAATCTTGTATTCAAACCAACTTCATTTAATCTGTTGCTAGTTGCATTAGCCCAAAACACATTCATATTGCCATGTCATAGCATGCATCATATTGTGCATTGCATTGATTGTGTTCCCTTCTGTGTTGCCGGTATTTGTCCCCTCTCGATAGACGTGATAACGATGATGTGATCGTTGACACTGATGAAGACTCAATGTTATCTTCAGAAGTGCCAGGCAAGCAAAACCCCCCTTGTTCATTTCGATACAATCCTACTCTCTCGCTCCTGCTCTCTTTTAATGCATTAGGACAACACCGAATCATCTGTTACTTGCTGCGGTAGCTGAACCCCTTTATCCTTTGCATGACTTGTCATTCCACAGTAAATAGATGAAACCCACTAGCATGAGTAGGAGTTGTTTGAGCCCTGTTGTGCCTACTCATTCTTGCTTGTTTGTCATGCCTGCTACTGCTTAGAGTTGAGTCAGGTCTGATTCATCGGGGATGAATCAGAGGCGTTTCAACATGTCCTACTGTGTGTGAGCTAAGTGTGTGAACACGTTTTGGTAAAGGTAGCGGTGAGAGGCCATGTAGGAGTACATGGTGGGTTGTCTCATTGAAGCCGTCCTCAGGAACTGAGTTCTGTGTTTGTGATCCATGATTCAGCTGCTACCACACATTGGGCCCGAAACCAATGGACCCTCTCGGCTTCTTGATCACCCTTGTCCTCTGTCCAGGAGTTGCAAGTAGTTTCTGGTGTTTGTAGTATGCTGGAGGCCGTGGGCAGCGCTGACCGTAGGGGTGGGCTGTGATGCGGTAGGCACGTGGCACGGTGTACCGGGCGCCCGTTTGGTGTCTCGGGAACCCTGTTCACATCGTTTGGGGCTGTGAGCGAAACTCCGGCCGGATCTCCTCATGGATGGAACCCGAATAGGCGATAAACCTGGACTAGAGACTTGAGTGTTTAGGCAGGCCGTGGCCGACACCCACGTTGGGCTTCCGCTTGAAGGTTGCCGAGTACATGTCGTGTAAACGGCGGTAAGTGGTGAGAGCATGTGTGAAGAAGTACACCCCTGCAGGGTTAATATGATCTATTCGAATAGCCGTGTCCGCGGAAAAGGACTTCTGGGTTGCTTATATCAGTTCATAGACAAGTGAAAGTGGATACTCTAAAATACGCAAGATAAGCGTGAGTGCTATGGATGGCGTTCTCGTAGGGAGACGGGAGCGGATCCATAGTGGTGTATTGATATGGTGAATATGTGGACTCGTGTGCGCCACCTCAAAAGAGTCGCTTGCAGTCGTAGTTTAGGATAGCCACCGAGTCAAAGCTGGCTTGCTGCAGTTAAACCCCACCACCCCTTTGTTGATAATGATGCATATGTAGTTAGTTCTGATGTAAGTCTTGCTGGGTACATTTGTACTCACGTTTGCCTATTTTATGTTTTTGCAGAGAGACTTCGGTCTCACTAGTAGTTCCGCGTGGACTTCGACGTTTAGCTTGTTACCTCAGCTACGATCTTGTGCCCTCGGCAGGATCTGGTAGATAGTCAGGCTTCTCAGCCTTTTTTCATTTATAGATGTCTGTACTCAGACATGATAGCTTCCGCTTGTGCTTTGACTTGTATGCTCTGAGTGTTGGGTCATGAGACCCATGTTTGTAATATCTCGCTCCTCGGAGCCTATTGAATAAATTACTTGAGTCGTAGAGTCATGTTGTGATGCCACGTTGTGTTTGCACATATCGAGCATATTGTGTGTATGTTATTGAAATGCTTGGTATGTGTGGGATCTGACTATCTAGTTGTTTATCTTTAGTAGCCTCTCTTATCGGGAAATGTCTCCTAGTGTTTCAACCGAGCCATGGTAGCTTGCTACTGCTCCGGAACACTTAGGCTGGCCGGCATGTGTCCTTCTTCGTTCCTGTGTCTGTCCCTTCGGGGAAATGTCACGCGATGAATACCAGAGTCCTGTTAGCCCGCTACAGCCCGGTTCACCGGAGTCCTGCTAGCCCAGTGCTACAGCCTGGATTCACTCGCTGATGACCGACACGTTCGATGTTGGGTCATGGATGCCTGTCCCTGTAAGTCTGTGCCACTTTGGGTTTACGACTAGCCATGTCAGCCCCGGGCTCCTTATCATATGGATGCTAGCGACACTGTCATATACGTGTGCCAAAAGGCGCAAACGGTCCCGGGCAAAGGTAAGGCGACACCCGTGGGAATACCGTGCGTGAGGCCGCAGGTGATATGAGGTGTTACATGCTAGATCGATGTGGCATTGAGTCGGGGGTCCTGACAGGACTCCCCTGCAAGGATTTGAACTTTCGAAAGCCATGCCCGAGGTTATGGGCAGATGGAAATTTGTTAATGTCTTGTTGTAGAAAACAGAAGTTTATCTTAATTAAAATGCATCAACCGTGTGTGTTACCGTGATGGTCTCTTCTCGGCGGGGTCCAGGAAGTGAACACGGTGTTGGAGTTATGCTTGATAGTTGGTTGTTCTAGGATCACTTCTTGATCATAGTTTTCTCGACCGTGCCTTTGCCTTCTCTTCTCGCTCTCATTTGCATATGTTTGCCACCAAATATTCTAGTCGCTTGCTGCAGCTCCACCTCATACTGTCGCCTTACCTATAAGCTTAAATAGTCTTGATCACGAGGGTGTGAGATTGCCGAGTCCCCGTGACTCACAGTTTACTTCCAAAACCAGATGCAGGGACCGATGATACCATTCCAGGTGATTCAACTGAGCTCAAGTGGGAGTTCGATGAGGACTCAGGACGATACTATGTCTCTTTTCCAGATGATCAGTAGTGGTGCCCAGTTGGGGCGATCAGGGACTATGTTGCATTCGGGGTTTATCTTTATTTTGGTTCCATAGTCGGACCTTGAGTGTATTTGGATGAATGTAATGATATTTATGCTATTTGTGTGACGTGGCGAGTGTAAGCCAACTATGTATCCTTTTCCCTTATTGTATTACATGGGTTGTTGTGAAGATTACGTCATTTGCGACATTGCTTTCAATGCGGTTATGCCTCTAAGTCGTGCTCTGACACGTGGGAGATATAGCCACATCGAGGGCGTTACAAGTTGGTAAACAGAGCCTTCCCCGACCTTAGGAGCCCCCTTCTTGATCGAATCGCTGGCGTTGTTGAGTCTAGAAAAATGTTTTGAGTCATTTAGTATTATATATATCGGAGAGTAGGATTGTTTTTACTCCTCGGTCCCTTCGTCGCTCTGGTGAGGCATCCTGATGTAGAGTTTTCACTCTTCTCTTCTCAAATTTCACTAAAAAAATTTAGGATCACACAGGTATCTTGGAATCGTTCCGATGGTTTTTTGATGAGAACATTGTTCTTGGTGCCTCCTGACATTTAGGGGTTGTGGCAGTGTCCTGGGGAGTTGAGCTCCGAGGTCTTGTCGTCACAATTTTATTGTTGCAATTAGGGAATACCTAAGTTTCGCCGACATCAAAAATATCTTTTATGCAGTTGTTGGTGAGATAACCTCGATACCACCCAGTACTGGGGCGACAGTTCGGGAGTATCGCCATAACTCGTAAAATGGATGCTTTTCGAAGGTTGAGGTAAATGATTTCCGAAGGTTTCTTGGTTATGTGTTGAAGGATGGATACATCTGGATGTAGGATTTGCTAGCTTTGGGTGAGATATTATGCTTCCCCTGTATCCCTACACCATTGCATAAACGGGAGAATTTCGGGAGTTTCATAGGTGGGAATTCATGTAGCTCTAGTATTTCTTCCGCGGATATTTGGTTTGTGATTGGGTAATCCTCACCAAGTATCTGTTCTTGTCCGTACCTTGTTGATTTATTCTTCTAGCTCTATCTAAGTGGCTTCTCAATTTATGGAAATGTGACCATTTCAATTGGAATGCATTCGTTCATTTTGTTCGGATGTGTAGACTATATGTTGCAATTTCGATCCATTTGATCCAGCTTGAATATATGTCTGTCAAGATGCTAATGGATGTCACCCTCTTCAGGATGGCTCCTCCAACGCGTACGACTCTGAATCCTGATCCGCCACCACCACCTCCACCTCCGGAGGCATGGCAAGCTGTGATGGCCGCTACCAATGCAAACACGCAGATGCTTTTGCAAATCTTGCAAGAGCACAACCAAGGGAATCATGGCCATGGAAGCAATCAGAATCATTTTGCTACACTCAACCAGTTCCTCGCAAACTAGCCAAAGACCTTCAGCAACTGTGTTGAGGCAACAAACGCTGATGATTGGCTCGTGGATATCTTCAAGCATTTCGAGTGCAGCAACGTCAGGCCTAAGGATTTTGTCAAGTTTGCTTCGTTCCAGCTCAAAGACCAAGCTGCTGAGTGGTTTCAAGCATACAAAGATTGCAGAGGAGGCCGTGTGATTACCTGGGATGAATTCCGTCAAGACTTCAAAGCTCACCACATTCCTCAAAGCATTGTTGAGAGCAAGCGTGAGGAATTCCGCAACCTGAAGCAAGGCACCTTGTCTGTTTACCAGTACAACATAATGTTCCAGAAGCTCGCCCGTTTCGCTAAGAAAGACGTCCCTGACGAGAAGAGCATGATATATCAGTTCAGAGGTGGCCTCGGAGAAGATCTCCAACTAGCTGTCGTCCTTTTTGAGCCGAAGAAGTACGATGAGTTTTACAACATGGCACTGAAACAAGAGACTGCTCTGCTAAAGTGCGATGCTTCCAAGAAGCGAGTCAGAGATGCAACTCCTTCTTCCTCAACTCAAGTGGCTACTAAGCAGCAAAAGTATTGGTTTCCCCCTCCTCCGTTCTGTCAGCCCTATCAGCAGAAGAACAAAGGAGGTAATGGATCTTCCCACCCACCCAACCCAGGCTTTCAGAACAAGACTTCGTCTCATGCTCCAGTATCAAGTGCTCCGTATCACCGTCCACTTTCAGAGGTCACGTGCAACAAGTGCCAGCAGAAGGGTCACTATGCCAACAAATGCTTCAATCAGAGGCATCTTCCTCCTCCTCCTGTGAGATCTGCCAGTACCGCAGTGGTCAAGCATAATCCCAAGCACGCCAAGGTCAACTTGTTGAACGCAGCTCAGGCAGAGGACTCGTCAGATGTGATTATGGGTAACCTTGGTATTAACGATATTCCTGCAAAAGTTCTTTTTGACACTAGTGCATCGCATTGTTTCATCTCAAGACCATTTGCATCTAAGCATGAGTTGGATTTGCAAGTTTTGCCTAGACCGATAGCAGTAGTCTCTCCCGCTAAACGCATGAACGCTAACTCCATTGTTCCGGATGTTACCATCACATTGGGTGACTACAGGTTTCTGTCTTCTCCTACTGTTCTTGGTGACTCGGATATCGATCTTATTCTCAGAATGGACTGGCTTTCGAAGCACAAGGCTCAGCTTGATTATGCCGCCAAGCAGATTCAATTGACTCATTCGTCTGAGGATGTAATCGTCTTTGCTGCTCGAGATGATACCATCCGACTATTTTCTCTCAATGAGAAGGGCGAGCTGGATGCCATCTCTCAAATTCCAATCGTTTGCGAATATCAAGGCATCTTTCCAGAAGAGCTTCCAGGAATGCCTCCACACCGGCCAGTCAAATTCGTCATCAATCTTGAGCCTGGCACGGAACCTGTTTGCAAACGTCCTTACAAACTTGGACCTGAAGAGTTGAAGGAGCTGAAGAAACAACTCGATATTCAAGAGCGTATGGGTCTCATCCGACCAAGTTCTTCTCCATGGGGTTGTGGTGTTCTCTTCGTCAAGAAGAAGGATGTAACAGAATGACTCTGCCGTCCATTGAACAAGAAGTACCCACTTCCCAACATCAATGAGCTTTTCGAGCAACTCAAAGGTGCTCAAGTATTCTCCAAGCTTGATCTCTGTATGGGCTATCATCAGATTCGCATTCGTTAACAAGATATCCCCAAGACAACATTCAGAACAAGCTATGGTTCATATGAATACACTGTCATGTCTTTCGGCCTCGTCAACGCTCCTCCAACATTCTCTCGCATGATGAATTTCATCTTCAACGCCTACACAAATGACTTCGTCTTGGTCTACCTCGATGACATTCTGGTCTTTTCCAAGAACAAATAGGATCATGTCAAGCACTTGCGTTTGCTGCTGGATAAACTCAGGGAACATCAGTTCTATGCGAAGTTTTCAAAGTGAGAGTTTTGGCTCGATGAGGTTCTCTACCTTGGGCATATTCTCTCTGCCAAGGGCATAGCGGTTAATCCTGAGAAGGTGTCTGCAATTGTGAATTGGGAACCACCTCAAAATGTGAAGAAACTCCGCAGCTTCCTTGGGCTCGCAAGCTATTGTCGAAGGTTCGTTGAGAACTTCTCCAAGATCGCGAAGCCTCTTTCCAACCTTCTCCAGAAGCACGTGAAGTACGTATGGTCTCCTGAATGTGACATCTCTTTCAACACCCTCAAAGAGAAGTTAGTCACTGCTCCAGTTCTGACTCCTCCTGATGAATCCATACCGTTCGAGGTCTTCTGTGGTGCTTCCTTTCAAGGTCTCGGTGCAGTGTTGATGCAAGAGAAGAATGTTGTGGCCTATACCTCTCACCAGTGGAAGCCCAATGAAAAGAATTACCCCACTCATGACCACGAGTTGGCGGCAGTTGTCCATGCTCTTTTAACTTGGAGACATCTCTTATTGGGAAGAAAAGCGGACATCTTCACTGATCATAAGAGTCTCAAGTACATCTTCACTCAGCCAAATCTCAACCTCAGGCAAACTCGTTGGGTCGAAATGATTCAAGAGTATAATCCGAGAATCGAATATACTCCAGGCAAGGCCAATGTTATTGTTGACGCATTGAGTAGGAAGGCTTACTTCAACAGTCTGATTATCAAGCCTTACCAACCGGAGCTTTGTGAAGCTTTCCGCAAACTCAATCTTCAAGTTGTTCCTCAAGGTTTCCTCGCCAACCTCCAAGTCTCTCCTACTCTGGAAGATCGGATTCGCGAGGCTCAACTTCTTGATGCTATGGTGAAGAAGGTGAAGATTGGGATTGCCAAGAGTCAACCCAAGTACAAGTGCTACCGTCTTGATGACAAGGATACTCTATTCTTCGAGGATCGCATTGTTGTGCCTAAAGGTGACCTTCATAAAGTCATTATGAACGAGGCTCACAATTCACTCCTCTCTATCCAACATGGAAGTACAAAGATGTACCAGGACCTCAAGGAGTCATATTGGTGGACTCGAATGAAGTGCGAGATTGCTCAGTTCGTGAATGAATGTGATGTCTGCAGAAGAGTGAAAGCAGAACACCAACGACCAGCTGGTCTCCTCCAACCTCTTGCCATTCCAGAACGGAAGTTTGATCATATTGAGATGGACTTCATGACTGGATTTCCAAAGTCCAAGCGTGGCAATGATGCTATCTTCGTTGTCATCGACAAACTCACTAAAGTGGCTCATTTCCTTCCTATCAAAGAATCTATCATAGCAGCCCAGTTGGCAGAGCTATATACCTCCAGGATTGTCTCTCTGCATGGCATTCCACATTTGATATCTTCAGATCGTGGCAGCATCTTCACCTCCAAGTTCTGGGATTCTTTTCAGAAGGCCATGGGCACCAACATTCGCTTCAGCACAAGCTTTCATCCTCAAACCAGTGGCCAAGTTGAGCGAGTAAATCAAATTCTTGAAGATATGCTCAGGGCTTGTGTTATCTCTTTTGGTATGAAGTGGGAAGATTGCCTTCCATATGCCGAGTTCTCCTACAACAACAGCTTCCAAGCAAGTTCGGGCAAGGCCCCATTCGAGATTCTCTATGGCAGGAAGTGTCGTACTCCTCTTAACTGGTCAGAAACTAGTGAACGCCAACTCCTTGGCAATGACTTGATCACAGAGGCTGAAGAAATGTGCAAAGTCATTCGTGATAATCTCAAAGCTGCGCAATCGCGCCAGAAGAGTTACTATGATAGCAAGCATCATGACTTGGCTTTCGAGATCGGAGACCATGTCTACCTCCGTGTCTCTCCAATGAAAGGTACTCGTCACTTCGGTATCAAAGGGAAGCTTGCCCCTAGATATGTGGGTCCTTTCAAGATCATCAGCAAAAGAGGCGATCTCGCCTATCAACTTGAATTTCCATCCAACTTTGCAAACGTGCACGACGTGTTTCACGTGTCTCAACTCCGCAAGTGCTTCAAGACTCCTGACCACACCGTTAACTTTGAAGACATTGATCTCCAAGAAGACCTTTCTTATCGTGAGCACCCAGTTGCTATTCTTGAAGAGACTGAGTGCAAGACTCACAACAAGTCGATCAAATTCCAGAAAGTCAAGTGGTCACATCATTTCGACTGTGAAGCCACCTGCGAGCGCGAGGATCACCTCCGTTCCGAATATCTGGAGTTTTTTCAGTCCTAGATCTCGGGACTGGATCCTCTTGTAGTGGTGCAGAGTTGTAACACCCCAGATGTAAAACTTCCATATTTGGAGATGTATCCAACCTTGTCATGTTCAATACCATGTGGTTTTCCTCTTTGTGGGTTTCATTTTGGGTTTGCTTTGTTTCCCTTTGCTTTGTCTTGTCTTTACTTGTCATATTTCTTTTGCCATCTTATGTTGCATCTTGGTCAGATCTAGTATATCATCATGTGCATTACCCTTGTGTCACACCCTAGCTAGTCATGCATTAGAGTGTTGCATCATGTTTACTCTTTCATCAGAAACTTGAAATGGGGATGACAGAACCCCCAGTCCCCTCTGAAACCAACTAGGGTTTACTAAAATAATTTTCAATGAACCTGAAATGCCCTTCTAAAATGCCCATCATTTTTGTCTTGGTTCAGAACCTCTGCCAAAAGTGGTGCACATTTTCCTAGGCCATCTTAGGGTTTTTGAATTAATTCATAAATATTTGAATTTGGGCATTTAAAATTATATAAAATATTTAAATGCTCAAATACCTCCAAACTAAAATGTTTCATGTTGGAAATAATCCAACTATGGACCAGGAGTGATTTGGTGATTTTTGAAGTTGCCTAGGTATTTTATTTAATTCAACAAAGTTGCAGAAGTATTAAAAAAAACAGAAAACAGAAGAAAATGAAAAAAACTTACCTGGCGCCTGCCCCGGCCCACCTGCCGGCCCAGCCCAGCACCGCTCCAGCGAGCTGCTTGCCGGCCAGGCAGGCAGGCAGGTGCCCGACGGCGACCGCGGCGTGCGCCACGCACCTGCTCGCCGCCTCGCCGCTCCCCTCGCCAGGTGACGTCGTGGATCGGCCTCCCTCTCTCCCCCGAACCCCCCAGACACCCCCTCTCCTCTCCAGCTCCTCCCCCTCGCACGCCCCAGCCATGGCCGACGCCATCGCCGCCACCCCCTCGCCGTAGCCACGCCCTCCGACCACCCCACGCCGTCTCACCGTGTCCAGGAGCTCCGCCGCTGTCCACTTCATCGAGCAGCCGAGCCCCGAGCGCTCGCAACGCCCGAGACCACCGCACCGACCTCGCCCGAGCTCACCGTCGCCGGAGATCCCCTTCAACACCGTCGTCGCTCCGGTCCATCTCCGGCCGCACCAAGGACTCCGTCGCACTCACTGTGAGCTTAGCCATCTTCCCCTCCCTTCCGTTCTTGCTCCCGAGCCGTGTAGCAACCTCCCGGAGCTCAACCGCACCCACCGCCGTGGAGCTCGTCGCCGACGTGCTCCCGGTCATCCTCCGGCCACAAACTGGTGTCCATCATGCTCACCGTGTCACTTAGCATCTAGCTAGCCACTCCCCGAGCCTCACCGACCCCTCTAGCGTCAAGTTCGTCTTCGGCCGAACCCCGGTGGCCGCCAAGGTCGTCGCCGGCGCCAACTCCGGCCACCCCGACCCCAACGGACTCCGCCAAGAGCTGCGGTTTGTCCTCAGCTCCACTCCGGTGATCTCCGCGGCCCATTTGGTGGCCGGAATAGCCAAAACCACTCCCGCCGCCACGTCGGGCTCGCCGGCGGCTAAACGCCGGTGCAGCCGACCTGGGTTTGACCACGGGTGGGCCCTGGTTGACTCCCCTGAGTCAATGACAGGTGGGGCCCAGCCCTGTTAATTAAACGGGATTAGTTTTAATTAAATTTTAATTAAAATAATCACCCTGACATGCGGGACCCACTGTCAGGTTTGACCTGGACCAGTTCCGTTGACCTGCTGACGTCACACTGACGTCAGGCTGACGCAGTAATTGATTTTCTGGATTTAATTTAAATCAGGAAATTCCAGAATATTATTTAAACTTCAAAAATTCATAACTTTTATTCTGTAACTCCAAATTGGACAAATTATATATGAAAAATGATCAGAAAAATCCAATCTATCCATCTGTACTATTTTCATGCATGATCAAACAAGTTAAATTGATGTTTTAAGCAGAACAAGGAAAAGCACTTTAAAAGGCCATATTTGAATTTGAAATTTGAATCCTTGATTCAAATTTGTTCAAACCCTTCTGGTTTTAGTTGCATTAGCCCAATACACTCATTTTGCCATGTCTCATGCATGCATCATATTGTTGCATACTGTTTGGTAATGTTTGTGAATCGGTGCTCTCTGCGGCAGGTTCTGTCTTCGAGGAATACCGTGATTACCCTAACGAAGAACCGTATCAGTGCATCGAACCATCAGGCAAGCAACCAACCATTTGATCATATCGATACAATCCCATGTTCTCGCTCCTGCTCTCTTTTACTGCATTAAGACAACGCATTTCAAACTGCTGTGTGCTACGGTAGTTGAACCCCTTTCCTCTGCATGACCTGTCATTGCCACAGTAACTAGATGAAACCCACTAGCATGTGTAGGAGTTGTTTGAGCCATATGTATGTGTTGTTCCTACCTTGCCATGCCTGCTATGCTTAGAGTCGTGTCAGGTCTGGTTCATCTGGGTGATGGGCTAGAGTGAAATGTTTATGTCGGTAATGAGAGTGGTGTGGTGAACACGATTTGGTAAAGGTATCGATGAGAGGCCATGTAGGAGTACATGGTGGGTTGTTTCATGAAGCCGACCTTAAGCACTGAGATCTGTATGTGTGATTTAAGAATCAGCTACTACCATGCATTGGGCCCGAAACCAATGGACCCTCTCGGCTTCTTATTCACCCTAGTTCTCCGTCCAGGAGTTGCAAGTAGTTTCTGGTGTTTGTAGCCTACTGGAGGCCGTGGACAGCGCTGACCGTAGGGGTGGGCTGTGATGCGGTAGGTACGTGGCACGGTGTACCGAATACCCGTTAGGTATCTCAGGAACCCTGTTCACATCGTTCGGGGCCGTATGGTAAACCTCGGCCGGACTCCCTGCGGATGGAACCTGGATAGGCGATAAACCTGGACTGGAGGCTTAGGTGATTAGGTAGGTCGTGGCCGACACCCACGTTGGGCTTCCGCTTGAAGGTTGCCGAGTACATGTCGTGTAAACGACGGTAAGTGGTGAGAGCGTGTATGAAGAAGTACACCCCTGCAGGGTTAACATGATCTATTCGAATAGCCGCGTCCGCGGTAAAGGACTACTTGGTTGCTTATACAGTTCATAGACAAGTAAATGGAAACTGTTAAAAGCCTCAAGATAAGTGTGAGTGCCGAGGATGGCTCTTTCGTAGGAAGACGGAGGCGGATCCTCGGTAGTGTATTGAATTGGTGAGTAGTGGACTCGTGTGCGCAAAACCATTTCAAGTTGGAGTCTCGTAGGATAGTCTAGCCAAGAGTCAAAGCTGGCTTGCTGCAATAACTCCACCAACCCTTCTTGATACTAAGCATGTATGTAGGATCTGATGTAAGTCTTGCTGAGTACCTTTGTACTCATGTTGCTATAATTTACATTTTTACAGAAGACGCTGCAACCCCTTCTGATGGGTTCTATGTAGACGTTGACATCAACGAGTAGGCTGAAAGACCCAGGTGGTGACCCTGAGCTTGTGAAGGACCTTGAGTATAGCTAGGCTTCCCAAGCCTCTTTTATTTTACTAGTTGTCTGTACTCAGACAAGTTACTTCCGCTGCTGGTTTGTATGACTGTATGACTTGTATGTTGGGTCGTGAGACCCGTACCTTTGTGTATGTTATGTATGGCTCTCTGAGCCTTAAATAAAGTACTTGTGTCGTAGAGTCATGTTGTGATGCTTCGTTGTATTTGCACATATCGAGCATATTGTGTGTATGATTGAAATGCTTGGTATGTGTGGGATCTGACTATCTAGTTGTTTATCTTTAGTAGCCTCTCTTACCGGGAAATGTCTCCTAGTGTTACCACTGAGCCATGGTAGCTTGCTACTGCTCTGGAACACCTAGGCTGGCCGGCATGTGTCCTTCTTCGTTCCTGTGTCTGTCCCTTCGGGGAAATGTCACGCTTTGAGTACCGGAGTCCTGTTAGCCCGCTACAGCCCGGTTTACCGGAGTCCTGCTAGCCCAGTGCTACAGCCCGGACCCACTTGCTGATGACCGACACGTTCGAAGCTGGGTCATGAATGCCTGTCCCTGTAAGTCTGTGCCACTTTGGGTTTACGACTAGTCATGTCAGCCCGGGCTCTTTATCATATGGATGCTAGCGACACTATCATATACGTGAGCCAAAAGGCGCAAACGGTCCCGGGCAAAGGTAAGGCGACACCCGTGAGGATACCGTGCGTGAGGCCGCAAAGTGATATGAGGTGTTACCGGCTAGATCGATGTGACATCGAGTCGGGGTCTTAACACCTTGTCACCCTCTCAAACCATTGCACCATCACCTCCTCTCCTTCCCTTTCTTTTCTTGTCTTGCAAGTGCCAGATTGCACTACTCCTTTAATGTTCACCTTCTCCCTTTAAATCTTGCACCATGCCTCCATCCTCTCCGCCAATTTTCAACTCATTTGAATATGTTTTGGTTAGGTTAAAAATTGACTCAACTTTGAATTTAATTCAAACTTGATTTAATTTTCTTCCTTTAAAAATCCCCAAAGCAATTTATTCAAATGTACCATAATTTTAGGAGTTTGTGGCTATTTTTATTTCTGCCAAATACCTCTCCTACCTCCCTGGACTTTTCCTTTTTTTACAGCTGTGAATTTAATTCACAGAACGAAAGAAAAAGGGCAAAGGACTTACCTGGGCTGGCCTCCCAGCGCACCAGCGCCTGCAGCCCAACTCCCACTGCAGCAGCCCATCCAGCCTGCTAGCGACAGGAGCGTCGTCTCCTTTGTACGGCAGCGCATCCACAGTAGCCACGTCGGCTTGCCGGGTGATTTGATGGACGTCCGGCGCCCTAGGAACCTATAAAGCATGTCCTAGACCTAGCCCTAGTTCCCCTAGTTCACCTCCGTCCCTCTCTTGCCCTTGCCGCCGCCAGGTAGGTCTCCACGCGCCTTGCCGTTGCCCTGCCCGCCATGACCCGAGCAAGCAAGAGCTCTAGCTCGGGGTAGCCATCCACGTCGTCTCCGACCCGCCTGCTGCCGTGGAGAGGGCCATCAAGTACCTCTCCGTCCCCTGCCTGCACGCACGCGACGCCATGGACCCTCGATCTTCCTCCCTGTCATCCTCTTCCTCCCCTGCTTCTCGGACCCGAAGCCTCGCCAAGTTCAGAGCTCCCTCGCGTCATCTCTGGCTCGTCTCTGTCGACCCCATCGTGTCCTAGGGTGAGCTGGATATCACATCTCCCGCTCCATCTCTTTTCTTGGCATGTAGAACCCCGTAGCGCTCGCCCGATCCATGTCTTCGCCGCGCTCGCAGTGCTCCGGCGATCTCTGTAGTGTAGTCGCGCTGCTGCACGTGCACACACGCAATCACGCTCTCCCCTGTTCCCCCATGTTCGCACACGCTCACTCACCGCACCCGTAGCCCCGCATGCATCTGCCCCGCGTGCGCACCCTGCCTGCTCGCGTCGCTCGCTCGATGATCTGTACCGCGCCTGAGGCAAGCACGAGCTCCTGCTCGGGCACCCTAGCACGCGGCCTCCACAGCCGCTCCGCATGCACACCCTGGCCCCGCCTGCGAATTCCGCAGCCCCGCCGGTGACCCTCCGCTCCGGTGATCGCCGTCGTGCTCACTGGCAGAAGTGTCGTTCTCCTCTGCAGCCGGCAGGTCCAGCCAGCCCTCGCCTGTCGTTAGGTCAAGAGGCCTAGCGACTGTATCTTGCAACAACAGCAGCAGCAGCGCAGTGGTTGTGCCTCTGTGGTTCAACCCAGGAGACCTGGATTCGAATCCCAGGCGCGCCCTTTTATTTTCCCTCTGTTGGTATTTTAATCTCTATGACAGAAGGGTCCCCCCAATCAGCCTCTCAGCACCCTCCTTCTTCTATTTTTTCCCTTACCCCCACGCTTTCCATTTATGGCAAGTCTTCGTTTTCCATTCCGGGCAAGTCCATTTCTGGACGTTTCCAAATAAGGAAAATGCCAATTCTGTCATATTCCATTTAGGGCAGTTTTTAACTTATTGCATTTGTGTTGATTTTTCTACAGCTAACCCCAACATATTATATATGTTTTTGGGGTAGAAAAATCCCACCAATCCAGTGGTGGCCTTAATTTCTGCATTTGAGCAATTTCATGAACATGGCATTTTACATCATGATGCTGTTTTGTCTATTTTGTGTGATTTAACGCAAGCATGCTATGAGGTTGTTTTGCACATGGATAACTTCATTTTCATGCCTACTCCATGCTAGATTTATTTCATGCCATGATATGCTAGGTAGTGAGTTAAACAAGCTTGTTCACATGCCACCATGAATCTGTTTTTGCCATGTCCTCAAATTTCACAAAGTCTGAATCTGTTTATAAAACTTGCTATGTTTGCAAGGGTGTAATCATATTTTCTGTGCCCTTTTGGCTCATGTTCAGTAAGGGAGTTTTGTTAAGTGCATTTAGTAGAAGCATACCACGCCTTTGTTTGCTATGTTATGATTCTTTAGCTTGTTGTTTGCTAGCTCTAAACATTGCTACCTGATGCTGTTTATGCCATGTTGGTATTTTCACTAAGTCTGCAAAACTGTTATCTTTTGCATTATTGCCATGCTGTTTTAGTCATGCTCTAGTGGTTTATAGATTTAGCTCAGTTTTCATGTTTTGTAGAGCATCTCCTGTACATCAGTACCATGCATTTTGTTCACATGTTTGGGTGTTGTAGCATATGTATACTTTGCATCCAAGTGGCCATGTTGCTGTTTTAAGCAGTTTGCATCATACCTTGTTTTGCTTGCCATTTGCAAACCGTGCATCCGAATCCGGTGATCTTTATATCAATTTTGACCGAAGTCACCTCATCTATCCAGTGGCACTCTTGATTTTCCAAATTGAGGCCAGGTTCAATCATTCCTTTCCAAATCATGCATATGCATTACATATCGCGTCCCGCATATCATACCATGTTTGCACCATGTTGTTTGAGCATTGCACGTGGTTGATTGTGCTCCCTTTTGCTTGTTGTCTTGCTTTGGGTAGAGCCGAGAGACGAGTACGTGATCGAGGAGCCAGTTGAGTACGCTTACGAGGATCAAGCCAACTCTGAGAACTTTGCTGGCAAGATGACCATACCCTCGAAATCACTTCTATCTTTGCTTGCTAGATGCTTGCTCTATTGCTATGCCTATGCTACGATACCTACCACTTGCTTATCATGCCTCCCATATTGCCATGTCAAACCTCTAACCCACCTTGTCCTAGCAAACCATTGTTTGGCTATGTTACCCTTTGCTCAGCCCCTCTTATAGCGTTGCTAGTTGCAGGTGAAGATTGGAGTTTGTTCCTTGTTGGAACATGTTTATTGTTGGGATATCATTATTATATCTTGTTTATCTTAATGCACCTATATACTTGGTAAAGGGTGGAAGGCTCAGCCTTATGCCTGGTGTTTTGTTCCACTCTTGCCGCCCTAGTTTTGTTCATACCGGTGTTATGTTCCTTGATTTTGCGTTCCTTACACGGTTGGGTTATAATGGGAACCCCTTGACAGTTCACCTTGAATAAAACTCCTCGAGCATGCGCCAACATTGGTTTTACCATTTGCCACCTAGCCTCTTTTTCCCTTGGGTTCCGCGGACTCAAGGGTCATCTTTATTTAAACCCCCGGGCCAGTGCTCCTCTGAGTGTTGGTCCAACCTGTCAGCTGCCGGTGGCCACCAGTGGCAACTCTGGGCTGGCCTACCGGAACCTTGGACAATCCGGTTTGCCCTGAGAATGAGATATGTGCAGCTCCTATCGGGATTTGTCGGCAGATTCGGGTGGCTTTGCTGGTTTAATTTTACCATTGTCGAGATGTCTTGTAACCGGGATTCTGAGTCTGATCGGATTGTCTTGGGAGAAGGAATATCCTTCGTTGACCGTGAGAGCTTGTGATGGGCTAAGTTGGGACTCCCCTGCAGGGATATGAACTTCCGAAAGCCATGCCCGCGGTTATGGGCAGATGGGAATTTGTTAATGTCCGGTTGTAGAAAACCTGAAGTTTATCTTAATTAAAATGCATCAATCGTGTGTCTTACCATGATGGTCTATTCTCGGCGGGGTCTGGGAAGTGAACACGGTGTTGGAGCTATGCTTGATCGTAGGTTGTTCTAGGATCACTTCTTGATCATAGTTTTCTCGACCGTGACTTTGCCTTCTCTTCTCGCTCTCATTTGTGTATGTTAGCCACCAAATATGCTAGTCGCTTGCTGCTGCTCCACCTCATACCGTCGCCTTACCTATAAGCTTAAATAGTCTTGATCGCGAGGGTGTGAGATTGCTGAGTCCCCGTGACTCACAGTTTACTTCCAAAACCAGATGCAGGGACCGATGATACCATTCCAGGTGATTCAACTGAGCTCAAGTGGGAGTTCGATGAGGACTCAGGACGATACTACGTGTCTTTCCCAGATGATCAGTAGTGGTGCACAGTTGGGGCGATTGGGGACTATGTTGCATTCAGGGTTTATCTTTATTTTGGTTCTGTAGTCGAACCTTGAGTGTATTTGGATGAATGTAATGATATTTATGCTATTTGTGTGACGTGGCGAGTGTAAGCCAACTGTGTATCCTTTTACCTTATTGTATTACATGGGTTGTTGTGAAGATTACCTCATTTGCGACATTGCTTTCAATGCGGTTATGCCTCTAAGTCGTGCTCCAACACATGGGAGATATAGCCGGATCGAGGGCGTTACAAGTTGGTAATCAGAGCCTTCCCCAAGCTTAGGAGCCCCCTGCTTGATTGAATCGCTGGCGTTGTTGAATCTAGAAAATTGTTTTGAGTTATTTAGGATTATATATATCGGAGAGTAGGATTCTTTTTTACTCCTCAGTCCCTTCGTCGCTCTGGTGAGGCATCCTGACGTAGAGTTTTGACTATTCTCTTCTCAAATTTCACTAAAAAAATTTTAGGATCACGCGGGTATCTTGGAACCGTTCCGATGGTTTTGTGACGAGAACATTGTTCTTGGTTCCTCCTGACATTTAGGGGTTGTGGCAGTGTCCCGGGGAGTTGAGCTCCGAGGTGTTGTCGTCACAATTTTATCGTTGCAATTCTGGAATACCTGAGTTTCGCCGACATCGAAAATCTCTTTTATGCAGGTGTTGGTGAGATAACCTCAACGCCACTCGTATAATGGATGCTTTTCGAAGGTTGAGGTAAATGATTTCCAAAGGTTTCTTGGTTATGTGTTGAAGGATGGATATAGCTGGATGTAGGATTTGTTAGCTTTGGGTGAGATATTATGTTTCCCCTGTATCCCCAACACCTGATTGCATAACCGGGAGAATTTTGGGAGTTTCATAGGTGGGAATTCATGTAGCTCTAGTATTTCTTCCACGGATATTTGGTTTGTGATTGGGTAATCCTCACCAAGTATTTGCTCTTGTCCGTACCTTGTTGATTTATTCTTCTACCTCTATCTAAGTGGCTTCTCAATTTATGGAAATGTGACCATTTCAATTGGAATGCATTCGTTCATTTTGTTCGGATGTGTAGACTATATGTTGAAATTTCGATCCATTTGATCCAGCTTGAATATATGTCTGTCAAGATGCTAATGGATGTCACCCTCTTCAGGATGGCTCCTCCAACGTGTATGACTTCGAATCCTGATCCGCCACCACCACCTCCACCTCCGGAGGCATGGCAAGCTGTGATGGCTTCTACCAATGCAAACTCACAGATGCTTTTGCAAATCTTGCAAGAGCGCAACCAAGGGAATGATGGCCATGGCAACAATCAGAATCAGTTTGCTACACTCCACCAGTTCCTCGCAAACCAGCCAAAGACCTTCAGCAACTATGTTGAGTCAATAGACGCTGATGATTGGCTCGTGGATATCTGCAAGCATTTCGAGTGCAGCAACATCAGGCCTGAGGACTTTGTCAAGTTTGCTTCGTTCCAGCTCAAAGACCAAGCTGCTGAGTGGTTTCAAGCGTACAAAGATTCCAGAGAAGGCCGTGTGATTACCTGGGATGAATTCTGTCAAGACTTCAAAGCTCACCACATTCCTCAGAGCGTTGTTGACAGCAAGCGTGAGGAATTCCGCAACCTGAAGCAAGGCACCTTGTCTGTTTACCAGTACAACATCATGTTCCAGAAGCTTGCCCATTTTGCTAAGCAAGACGTCCCTGATGAGAAGAGCATGATATATCAGTTCAGAGGTGGCCTCAGAGAAGATCTCCAACTACCTGTCGTCCTTTTTGAGCCGAAGAAGTACGATGAGTTTTACAACATAGCACTGAAACAAGAGACTGCTCTGCTGAAGTGTGATGCTTCCAAGAAGCGAGTCAGAGATGCGACTCCTTCTTCCTCAACTCAAGTGGCTACTAAGCAGCAAAAGTATTGGTTGCCCCCTCCTCCGTTCCGTCAGCCTTATTAGCAGAAGAGCAAAGGTGGCAATGTATCTTCCCACCCACCCAACCCAGGCTTTCAGAACAAGACTTCGTCTCATGCTCCAAGATCAAGTGCTCCGTATTACCGTCCGCTTTCAGAGGTCACATGCAACAAGTGCCAGCAGAAGGGTCACTATGCCAACAAATGCTTCAATCAGAGGCGTCTTCCTCCTCCTCCTCCTGTGAGATTTGCCAGTACCACAGTGGTCAAGCATAATCCCAAGCACGCCAAGGTCAATTTGTTGAATGCAGCTCAGGCAGAGGACTCGTCAGATGTGATTATCGGTAACGTTCCTGTTAATGATATTCCTGCAAAAGTTCTTTTTGACACTGGTGCATCGCATTGTTTCATCTCAAGACCATTTGCATCTAAGGATGAGTTGGCTTTGCAAGTTTTGCCTAGACCGATAGCAGTTGTCTCTCCCGGTAAACGCATGAACGCTAACTCCATTGTTCCGGATGTTACCATCACATTGGGTGACTACAAGTTTCTGTCTTCTCCTACTGTTCTTGGTGACTCGGATATCGATCTTATTCTCGGAATGGACTAGCTTTCTAAACACAAGGCTCAGCTTGATTGTGCCGCCAGGCAGATTCAATTGACTCATTCGTCTGAGGATGTAATCGTCTTTGCTGCTCGAGATGATACAATCCGACTAGTTTCTCTCAATGAGAAGGGCGAGCTGGATGCCATCTCTCAAATTCCAGTCGTTTGCGAATATCAAGACGTCTTTCCAAAAGAGCTTCCAGGAATGCCTCCGCACCGGCCAGTCGAATTCGTCATCGATCTTGAGGCTGGCACGAAACCTGTTTGCAAACGTCCTTACAAACTTGGACCTGAAGAGTTGAAGGAGCTGAAGAAACAACTCGATATTCAAGAGCGTATGGGTCTCATCCGACCAAGTTCTTCTCCATGGGGTTGTGGTGTTCTCTTCGTCAAGAAGAAGGATGGAACAGACCGACTCTGTCGTCCATTGAACAAGAAGACCATAAAGAACAAGTACCCACTTCCCAACATCAATGAGCTTTTCGAACAACTCAAAGGTGCTCAAGTATTTTCCAAGCTTGATCTCCGTATGGGCTATCATCAGATTCGCATTCGTGAACAAGATATCCCCAAGACATCATTCAGAACAAGCTATGGTTCGTATGAATATACTTTCATGTCTTTCGGCCTCATCAACGCTCCTCCAACATGCTCTCGCATGATGAATTTCATCTTCAACGCCTACACAATTGACTTCATCTTGGTCTGCCTCGATGACATTCTGGTCTTTTCCAAGAACAAAGAGGATCATGCCAAGCACTTGCATTTGGTGCTGGATAAACTCAGGGAACATCAGTTCTATGTGAAGTTTTCAAAGTGCGAGTTTTCGCTCGATGAGGTTCTCTACCTTGGGCATATTATCTCTGCCAAGGGCATAGTGGTTAATCCTGAGAAGGTGTCTGCAATTGTGAATTAGGAACCACCTCAGACTGTGAAGCAACTCCGCAGCTTCCTTGGGCTCGCAAGCTATCGTCGAAGGTTCGTTGAGAACTTCTCCAAGATCGCGAAGCCTCTTTCCAACCTTCTCCAGAAGCATGTGAAGTACGTCTGGTCTCCTGAATGTGACATCGCTTTCAACACCCTCAAAGAGAAGTTAGTCACTGCTCCAGTTCTGACTCCTCCTGATGAATCCAAACCGTTCGAGGTCTTCTGTGATGCTTCCCTTCAAGGTCTCGGTGCAGTGTTGATGCAAGAGTAGAAAGTTGTGGCCTATACGTCTCGCCAGTTGAAGCCCAACAAAAAGAACTAGCCCACTCATGACCTTGAGTTGGCGGCAGTTGTCCATGCTCTTTTAACTTGGACACATCTCTTATTGGGAAGAAAAGTGGACATGTTCACTGATCATAAGAGTCTCAAGTACATCTTCACTCAGCCAAATCTCAACCTCGGGAAGACTCGTTGGGTCGAAATGATTCAAAAGTATAATCCGAGTATCGAATATACTCCAGGCAAGGCCAATGTTATTGCCGATGCATTGAGCAGGAAGGCTTACTTCAACAGTCTGATTATCAAGACTTACCAACCGGAGCTTTGTGAAGCTTTCAGCAAACTCAATCTTCAAGTTGTTCCTCAAGGTTTCCTCGCCAACCTGCAAGTCTCTCCTACTCTGGAAGATCAGATTCGCGAGGCTCAACTTCTTGATGCTATGGTGAAGAAGGTGAAGATTGGGATTGCCAAGAGTCAACCCAAGTACAAGTGATATCGTCTTGATGACAAGGATACTCTATTCTTCGAGGATCGCATTGTTGTGCCTAAAGGTGACCTTCATAAAGTCATTATGAACGAGGCTCATAATTCACTCCTCTCTATCCACCCTGGAAGTACAAAGATGTACCAGGACCTCAAGTAGTCATATTGGTGGACTCGAATGAAGCGCGAGATTGCCCAGTTTGTTAATGAATGTGATGTCTGGAGAAGAGTGAAAGCAGAACACCAACGACCAGCTGGTCTCCTCCAACCTCTTGCCATTCTAGAACGGAGGTTTGATCATATTGAGATGGACTTCGTGACTGGAATTCCAAAGTCCAAGCGTGGCAATGATGCTATCTTCGTTGTCATCGACAAACTCACTAAAGTGGCTCATTTCCTTCCTATCGAATAATCTATCATAGCAGCTTAGTTGGCAGAGCTATATACCTCCAGGGTTGTCTCCCTGCATGGCATTCTGTAGTTGATATCTTCAGATCATGGCAGCATCTTCACCTCTAAGTTTTGGGATTCTTTTCAGAAGGCCATGGGCACCAACATTCGCTTCAGCACAGCCTTTCATCCTCAAACCAGTGGCCAAGTCGAGCGAGTAAATCAAATTCTTGAAGATATGCTCAGGGCTTGTGTCATCTCTTTCGGTATGAAGTGGGAAGATTGTCTTCCATATGCCGTGTTCTCCTACAACAACAGCTTCCAAGCGAGTTCGGGCAGGGCCCCATTCGAGATTCTCTATGGCAAGGAGTGTCGTACTCCTCTTAACTGGTCAGAAACTAGTGAACGCCAACTCCTTGGCAATGACTTGATCACAGAGGCTGAAGAAATGTGCAAAGTCATTCGTGATAATCTCAAAGCCGCGCAATCGCGCCAGAAGAGTTACTATGATAGCAAGCATCGTGACTTGGCTTTCGAGACCGGAGACCATGTCTACCTCCGCGTCTCTCCAATGAAAGGTACTCGTCGCTTTGGTATCAAAGGGAAGCTTGCCCCTAGATACGTGAGTCCTTTCAAGATCATCAGCAAAAGAGGCGATCTCTCCTATCAACTTGAACTTCCATCCAACTTTGCAAACGTGCACGATGTGTTTCACGTGTCTCAACTCCGCAAGTGCTTCAAGACTCCTGATCGCACCGTCAACTTTGAAGACATTGATCTCCAAGAAGACCTTTCTGATCATGAGCACCCAGTTGCTATTCTTGAACAGACTGAGCGCAAGACTCGCAACAAGTCTATCAAATTCCTGAAAGTCAAGTGGTCACATCATTCCGACCGTGAAGCCACCTGGGAGCGCGAGGATCACCTCCGTTCAGAATATCCAGAGTTCTTTCAGTCCTAGATCTCGGGACGAGATCCTCTTGTAGTGGTGGAGAGTTGTAACACCCCAGATGTAAAACATCCATATTTGGAGATGTATCCAACCTTGTCATGTTCAATACCATGTGGTTTTCCTCTTTGTGGGTTTCATTTTGGGTTTGCTTTGTTTCCCTTTGCTTTTTCTTGTCTTTACTTGTCATATTTCTTTTGTCATGTTATGTTGCATCTTGGTCATATCTAGTATAGCTTTGTGCTTGCCATGTTGCATTTGGTCATTCATGTTGTTGCCATGAGCATCATGTGCATTACCCTTGTCACCCTCTCAAACCATTGCACCATCACCTCCTCTCCCTCCCTTTCTTTTCTTGTCTTGCAAGTGCCAGATTGCACTACTCCTTTAATGTTCACCTTCTCCCTTCAATTCTTGCACCATGCCTCCATCCTCTCTGCCAATTTTCAACTTATTTGAATATGTTTTGGTTAGGTTAAAAATTGACTCAAGTTTGAATTTAATTCAAACTTGATTTAATTTTCTTCCTTTAAAAATCCCCAAAGCAATTTATTCAAATGGCCTATAGTTCCAGGAGCTTGTGGCTATTTTTATTTCTGCCAAATACCTCTCCTACCTCCATGGACTTTTCCTTTTTTACAGCTGTGAATTTAATTCACAGAACTAAAGAAAAAGGGCAAAGGCCTTACCTGGGCTGGCCTCCCAGCGCACCAGCGCCTGCAGCCCAACTCCCGCAGCAGCAGCCCATCCACAGTAGCCATGTCGGCGTGTCGGGTGATTTGACGGACGTCCGGTGCCCTAGGAACCTATAAAGCATGTCCTAGACCTAGCCCTAGTTCCCCTAGTTCACCTCTGTCCCTCTCTCGCCCTCGCCGCCACCAGGTAGGTCTCCACGCGCCTTGCCGTCACCCTGCCCGCCATGACCCGAGCGAGCAAGAGCTCGAGCTCGGGGTAGCCATCCACGTCGTCTCCGACCCGCCTGTTGCCGTGGAGAGGGCCGTCAAGTACCTCTCCGTCCCCTGCCTGCACGCACGCGACGCCACGGACCCTAGATCTTCCTCCCTATCGTCCTCTTCCTCCCCTGCTTCTCGGACCCGAAGCCTCGCCAAGTTCAGAGCTCCCTCGCGTCGTCTACGGCTCGTCTTTGTCAACCCCATCGTGTCCTAGGGTGAGCTGGATATCGCATCTCCCGCTCCATCTCTTTTCTTGGCATGTAGAACCCCGTAGCGCTCGCCCGATCCATGTCTTCGCCGTACTCGCAGTGCTCCGGCGATCTCTGTAGTGTAGTCGCGCTGCTGCACATGCACACGCGCAATCGCGCTCTCCCCTGTTCCCTCATGTTTGCACACGCTCGCTCACCGCGCCCAAAGCCCCGCATGCATCTGCCCCGCGCGCGCACCCTGCCTTCTCGTGTCGCTCGCTCGCCGATCTGTACCGCGCCTGAGGCAAGCACGAGCTCGTGCTCGGGCACCCTAGCACGCGCCCTCCACAGCCGCTCCGCGTGCACACCCTGTCCCCGCCTGCGAATTCCGCAGCCGCGCCTGCGACCCTCTGCTCCGGTGATCGCCGTCCTGCTAGCTGGCAGCAGTGCCGTTCTCCTCTGTAGCCGGCAGGTCCAGCGAGCCCTCGCCTGTCGTTAGGTCAAGAGGCCTAGCGACTGTATCTTGCAACAACAGCAGCAACAGCTCAGTGGTTGTGCCTCTGTGGTTCAACCCAGGATACCTGGGTTGGAATCCCAGGCGCGCCCTTTTATTTTCCCTTTGTTGGTATTTTAATCTCTATGACAGAAGGGTCCCCCCAGTCAGCCTCTCAGCACCCTCCTTCTTCAACTTTTTTTCCTTACCCCCGCGCTTTCCATTTATGGCAAGTCTCCGTTTTCCATTTCAGGCAAGTCCATTTCTGGACGTTTCCAAATAAGGAAAATGCCAATTCTGTCATATTCCATTTAGGGCAGTTTTTAACTTATTGCACTCCTGTTGATTTTTCTATAGCAACCCCAACATATTATATATGTTTTTGGGGTAGAAAAATCCCACCAATCCAGTGGTGGCCTTAGTTTCTGCATTTGAGCAATTTCATGAACATGGCATTTTACATCATGATGATGTTTTGTCTTTTTTGTGTGATTTAATGCAAGCATGCTATGAGGTTGTTTTTCACATGGATAGCTTCATTTTCATGCCTACTCCATGCTAGATTTATTTCATGCCATGATATGCTAGGTAGTGAGTTAAACAAGCTTGTTAACATGCCACCATGAATCTGTTTTTGCCATGTCCACAAATTTCACTAAGTCTGAATCTGTTTATAAAACATGCTATGTTTGCAAGGGTGTAATCATATTTTCTGTGCCCTTTTGGCTAATGTTCAGTAAGGGAGTTTTGTTAAGTGCATTTAGTAGAAGCATGACATGCCTTTGTTTGCTATGTTATGATCCTGTAGCTTGTTGTTTGCTAGCTCTAAACATTGCTACCTGATGTTGTTTATGCCATGTTGGTATTTTCACCAAGTCTGCAAAACTATTATCTTTTGCATTATTGCCATGCTGTTTTAGTCATGCTCTAGTGGTTTATAGATTTAGCTTAGTGTTCATGTTTTGTAGAGCATCTCATGTACATCACTTCCATGCATTTTGTTCACATGTTTGGGTGCTGTAGCATATGTATACTTTGCATCCAAGTGGCCATGTTGCTATTTTAAGCAGTTTGCATCATACTTTGTTTTGCTTGCCATTTGCAAACCATGCATCCGAATCCGGTGATCTTTATATCGATTTCGACGGAAATCACCTCCTCTATCCAGTGGAACTCTTGGTTTTCAAAGTTGAGGCCAGGTTCAATCATTCTTTTCCAAATCATGCATATGCATCACATATCGCATCCCGCATATCATACCATGTTTGCATCATGTTGTTTGAGCATTGCACGTGGTTGATTGTGCCCCCTTTTGCTTGTTGTCTTGCTTTGGGTAGAGCCGGGAGACAAGTACGTGATCGAGGAGCCTGTTGAGTACGCTTACAAGGATCAAGCCAACTCTAAGAACTTTGCAGGCAAGATGACCATACCCTCAAAATCACTTCTATCTTTGCTTGCTAGATGCTCGCTCTATTGCTATGCCTATGCTATGATACCTACCACTTGCTTATCATGCCTCCCATATTGCCATGTCAAACCTCTAACCCACCTTGTCCTAGCAAACCGTTGTTTGGCTATGTTACCGCTTTGCTCAGCCCCTCTTATAGCATTGCTAGTTGCAGGTGAAGATTGGAGTTTGTTCCTTGTTGGAACATGTTTATTGTTGGGATATCATTATTATATCTTGTTTATCTTAATGCACCTATATACTTGGTAAAGGATGGAAGGCTCGGCCTTATGCCTGGTGTTTTGTTCCACTCTTACTGCCCTAGTTTCCATCATACCAGTGTTATGTTCCTCGATTTTGCGTTCCTTACACGGTTGCGTTATAATGGGAACCCCTTGACAGTTTGCCTTGAATAAAACTCCTCCAGCATGGCCCAACATCGGTTTTACCATTTGCCACCTAGCCTCTTTTTCCCTTGGGTTCCGCGGACTCAAGGGTCATCTTTATTTAAACCCCCGGGCCAGTGCTCCTCTGAGTGTTGGTCCAACCTGTCAGCTGTCGATGGCCACCAGGGGCAACTCTGGGCTGGCCTACCGGAACCATGGACAATCCGGTGTGCCCTAAGAACGAGATATGTGCAGATCCTATCGAGATTTGTCGGCACATTCGGGTGGCTTTGCTGGTTTAGTTTTACCATTGTCGAGATGTCTTGTAACCGGGATTCCGAGTCTGATCAGATTGTCTTGGGAGAAGGAATATCCTTCATTGACCATGAGAGCTTGTGATGGGCTAAGTTGGGACTCCCTTGCAGGGATTTGAACTTTTGAAAGCCGCGCCCGCAGTTATGGGCAGATGGAAATTTGTTAATGTCCGGTTGTAGAAAACCTGAAGTTTATCTTAATTAAAATGCATCAACCGTGTGTGTTACCATGATGGTCTCTTCTCGGTGGGGTCCGGGAAGTGAACACGATGTTGGAGTTATGCTTGATCGTAGGTTGTTCTAGGATCACTTCTTGATCATCGTTTTCTCGACCGGGCATTTGCCTTCTCTTCTCGCTCTCATTTGCGTATGTTAGCCACCAAATATGCTAGTCGATTGCTGCAGCTCCACCTCATACCGTCGCCTTACCTATAAGCTTAAATATTCCTGATCACGAGGGTGTGAGATTGCTGAGTCCCCGTGACTCATAGTTTACTTCCGAAACCAGATGCAGGGACCGATGATACCATTCCAGGTGATTCAACTGAGCTCAAGTGGGAGTTCGATTAGGACTCAGGATGATACTATGAGTCTTTCCTAGATGACCAGTAGTGGTGCCCAGTTGGGGCGATCGGGGACTGTGTTGCATTCGGGGTTTATCTTTATTTTGGTTCCGTAGTCGGACCTTGAGTGTATTTGGATGAATGTAATGATATTTATGCTATTTGTGTGACGTGGCGAGTGTAAGCCAACTATGTATCATTTTCCCTTATTGTATTACATGGGTTGTTGTTAAGATTACCTCATTTGCAACATTGCTTTCAATGCGGTTATGCCTCTAAGTCGTGCTTCGACATGTGGGAGATATAGCCGCATCGAGGGCGTTACAGGAAGGGTCTCCAACCGGAAATCAAAGGTGTTTGATGCTTATGTTGGGTACCTAAAACATCTTGTGGGGCGCAAGATAAAATGCGCAAATGGTCTTACTATGTATATTGTTCCTGGTTTTCTTGACAGTCATCCGATCTGCCCTAACCAGGATCTGAACATTGATAATATGCTTGTTCATCAAATGTTTATGCTTCACATTTCCATTGGTGAAGCCTATCCCCCTAACTGCACTGTAGGGTACGATACCAAAGGCTTCTGGATGGATTATGGACATTGGATGCACTAACCACATGACTAGTGATCGAAGTCTTCTCATGGACTCAACCTTACATCCATCTGACAAGAGTCACATCACATTTGCTGACTCTAGTAAAAGCAAGGTATTAGGTCAAGGTAGAGTTGCAATCTCAAAGGATCAGCGCATGGATAAAGTGATGCTTGTTGAATCCCTTGGTTTCAGCTTAATGTCTGTCTCAATACTTTGTGATCTGAATATGGTAGTGATATTTGGAAAGTATCGTTGCCTTGTGCTTATGGAATCTGACAAATCTCTAGGCTTTGAAGGATATCGACAGGACGATTTAGACAATCATGACGACATCTCAACCTTTTGAGTTGCTTCACATGGACTTATTTGGCCCTACTCACTACTCTACTCTCACTACCACTGCTTGCCTCTATGGTTTCGTCATTGTTGATGATTATTCAAGATACACATGGGTGCATATAATCCTTTACAAGAATGAAGTGCAGGATCTCTTCAGACGATTCGCCAATCATGCCATGACGAACTATGGCATCAAGGTCAAGAACATCAGAAGTGGCAATGGCACAGAGTTAAAGAACATCATCCTCGACACTTATCTTGATACATTGGGCATCACACATGAGTTCTCAGCTCCATACACACCTTAGCAGAATGGCATCATGGAGCGCAAGAATAGAACACTCATTGAGATGGCTCGGACGATGCTTGCTGAGTACAAGACTCCAAGGAAGTTCTAGCCTGAAGCTATTGATACTACATGCCATGTCATCAACCATGTTTATCTTCACAAGCTTTTAAAGAAGACATCATAGGAGCTACTGACAGGTAAGAAGCCAAACGTAAGCTACTTCAGAGTATTTGGTGCTAGGTGCTCGATCAAGGATCCGCATCACACTTCAAAATTTGCACCGAAAGCACATGAAGGTTTTATGCTTGGTTACGGAAAGGATTCACACTCCTATAGAGTCTTCAACCTCTTTCACTATAAAGTGGTTGAAATTGTGGATGTGCGGTTCGATGAAACTAACGGCTCGCAAAGAGAGCGCCTGCCAAATGTGCTAGATGAAGTCTCACAAAGTGAATCCATCAAGCTTATGTGTACTGGAGAAATCATACCTTCAGAGGCATGGTCTGAAGAAGAACTTATCATTTCTGCACCAAGTCAACCTGAAGACACCGCTCAGCCTAAAGCCAATGATGAAGACGAAGACAATGATCAGCAAGGGCAAAATCTTCGTCTAGTTCATCCTTGTGTTCCAAATGAAGTACAGATTGAGAAGATAATTGATAGCATCAATGCACCTGGTCCACTCACTCATTCAAGAGCAACACAACTAGCAAATTTCTGTGGGCACTTTGCATTTGTCTCTATATCCGAACCCAAGAAAGTTGTTGAAGTCTTCATGGAACCAGAATGGATTCAAGCGATGCAAGATGAGCTTCAATAGTTCGAGCTGAACAATGTGTGGGAATTGGTCAAGCGTCCTGATCCTCGCAACCACAACATCATAGGAACCAAATGGATCTATCACAACAATCAAGATGAGCATGGTCAAGTAGTTAGAAACAAGGCTCGTCTCGTTGCTCAAGGATACACTCAAGTTGAAGGGATTGACTTCTATGAAACATTTTCTCCGGTGTCTAGGCTTGAAGCCATTCACATACTGCTAGCCTATGCCAACCATCACAACATCCTCCTGTACCAAATGAATGTGAAGAGTGCCTTTCTCAATGGCAAGATTGAAGAAGAAGTGTATGTTGCACAACCTCCTAGCTTTTAAGACCCAAAACATCTTGATATGGTATACAAGATCAATAAGGCATTGTATGGCCTTAAACATGCCCCTCATGCCTGGTATGACACACTCAAAGACTTCCTAAAGAGAAAAGGCTTCAAACCTGGTTCCTTGGATCCCACTCTCTTCACGAAGACATACGATGGTGAACTGTTTGTATGCCTGATCTATGTGGATGACATTATCTTCGGCTGCACTGACAAGAGATACAGTGATGAGTTTGGACACATGATGCAAGAGCAATATCAGATGTCCGTGATGGGTGAGCTGAAATTCTTCCTTGGTCTTCAAATCCGTCAGCAAAGCAATGGCATCTTCATATCTCAAGAGAAATACCTCAAAGATTGTCTGAAGAAGTTTGGAATACAAGAATGCAAAGGGTACACGACACCAATGCCAACCAAAAGTCATCTGGGTCCCGACGACAATGGTAAAGAGTTCGATCAAAAGGTATACTGCTCCATGATTGGTCCTTTACTCTACTTCTGTGCATCTAGGCCAGATATAATGCTTAGCATTTGCATGTGTGCCCGATTCCAAGCGGCACCAAAGGAGTCGCATCACTTAGCTGTGGAGCGAATTCTTCGATATTTGGCTTACACCCAAACACTAGGATTATAGTATCCAAAGGGCTAAGAGTTTGATCTAGTTGGATTCTCAGCTGCTGATTATGCTGGTGACAAGGTTGATCGCAAGTCTAAATCAGGCACATGTCACTTTCTTGGACGATCTCTTGTCTGTTGGTCTTCAATGAAGCAGAACTGTGTGTCTCTCTCCACTGCTGAATCTGAATACATTGCTGCTGGATCTTGCTACGCTCAACTTCTATGGATGAAGCAAACTCTCAAGGACTATGGCATCCATCTAAAGCAAGTGCCACTCTACTGCGACAATGAAAGTGCCATCAAGATTGCCAACAACCCAGTTCAGCATTCGAAGACAAAGCACATTCAGATCCGTCATCACTTTCTCAGAGATCATGTCATGAAGGAAGATATTGATATCATTCATGTCAACACGGAAGAGCAATTGGCAGATATCTTCACAAAGCCCTTGGATGATAAAAGGTTTTGCAAGTTGCAGTGTGAGCTAAATATCTTAGAATCCTCAAATGTCATGTGATTGGACACACATCCTAACGCTTATGCATGTTGATGACTTAGATGTGCAACACACGAAGTAACGTATATCTTCAATCAATGAAGACATACACTCTAAGTGTGAATACATTAATGTGGAATTTGACATCGGAGTGCCACAATAATTGTGCGCCGTGTCTGTGTCTAATACTTCCTATACGGTGGGTAACGCCACCACCAAACTCATGTTTGAAGTGTTTTTATTGGCATCACATTTGCATAGTCTTCGCATTTGGTTTGTCTTCAACATTGATTTGGTGTTATGTTTATCTTCACAGGGTTGAGTTGGTCCGATAAACATAACTCAACCTGGTCTTCTACACGTGTTCTGTCCTCTACAGCATTCACTTATAGCTATGTCTTCATGATTGATTTTTTTCCAAAACTAAGTGAATGTGATCGGACCCTAACCTCTTCTATGCTTCTACCTCAAACTCTATCTGTCCAAATCATATGCATTCTATTGAAACCTGTCATTTGTCTTCTCCGAGTCCTTTTCAGCTGAAGACAAAGAGACAAACGTTTAAATCTGTTTTTGATGCCATATCCTTTTTGCCAGAATACCGGAGAAGCCGGAACGACCACCCGGCAATCCAAGCGTGCGTGGGAACATGGAACAACTTCCAATGAGTTGCATGCATGCCATGTGTCCTTCATATGTGAACCGCTAGGGGCACCTGCGTAATAACGATGTGCCATCCCTGTCCTTATAAATACACACCTCACCACGGTCATTATCTATTCTTCCACCTCTTCTCCTCGCACCACAACCCTAGCGCGTCCTCTAGCTTGCATCGATGCCGGAGACGAAGCACTTAGCTGCCGCGACATCTTCGACGCCGTCCTCATGCCGGCCGTGGACCTCGTCATTTCCGTTGCCAAGTTAGGGCACGGGAGATTGAACTGCTCGGCCTCTCTCTCCATCTCATCTAGCAGTTCGTCAAGCGGTAATTAAAACTTACTTTTTATTGCCTTTTTGATCCGTCAAATACATTCACTTCATCCAAAAGTAGTTACTCCAGTTTCATATTTGGATCTGTCCATGTCTGCATCTCATATCATGCCAAGTATATTCACGTATGCTTCACAACTAGTTAGATTCCTCACTAGTACTTATGCATGGATTCATACAAATCTGGAACCGACTCTCTTCAAATAAGTGAATGTCTTTGCACTATGAGGTCAATGTCTTCAAACTGATTTATCTTCAGAATCTTCTGAGAATGCATATGACCTCTGCCCCTTCCCTCGCACCTTAATGCTGTCACAGGTACTATCAGCATCTTGGGAACGGGGGTCCCAGACTTGCCTGCCTGCGGCCCACGGCATGGCTGGGCCGGCAGGTCTGTACGGCCCATCTTCGTCGACAAGACATTCAAGACCCTCGCGAAGGGCCAAGCCTCACGAGGTGGACGATGCAAGACCTCTTCAGAAGCGGCCTCGCCAAGCAGACTTGCGAGGGGTGGAGAGATCAAGGCAACGCAAAGCTCGCAGGTCCTCGTGACGTGAGGCATGACGATCGAGACCAGGCGGGCGCTAGGCGGGCACCAGCATGCAGTGTCCTTGTTTCCTCTTTGGTGTCAAGGGGGCAAGCACAGGCGCGGAGTACCAAGGCATCAGGCAAAGGTTTCCATATCGGTGCAACAAGACCAAGGCCAGAAGGACGGTAGGACGGAGGTCACCATGGAGCCCAAGACGGCGTCATCACCAGAGCCTTTGGCAGGCGAAGACCACCTTTTGTCAGGATAACTCGTACTAGTTGTCCCCTTTCGAATTGGCCGTTGTTGGCTCCCTTCTAGCTCAATATTTGGGGAGAGGACCAGGGCCTATATAAGTAGAACTAGCCACCACGACAGAGAGAGGGAGAAGCGAGACAACAAAAGAGAAGAAGAGAGAGGATCGACCTCATCACAAGTCCACCAAGCACAAGAGCACCTCAACCTTAGGAGGTTGTTCTTCCAATTGTAACTGTTCTTCATCAGCCCAAGAGGCAATCCACCACCACCACACTGGCGTAGTGTATTACACCACAACGGTGGTCCGAACCAGTATAAATCTTGTGTCTTTCTGTGTTGTGAGTTTGTCGAGTTCATCTGCGAGATCTTAGAGAGCTAGGGCGTGGATTGATAGGGAGAAAACCTTCACGCGCACCCCAGTGTTCGAACCTCAAGGGTTTGCCGGAACCCGTGATCTGACATTTGGCGCGCCAGGTAGGGGTGCGCCGTAGCTTCTCTTCCGTCGATCTGCGCTCTATCGACACCGCGCTTCACCCACATGACAGGCGCCCTGCCACCGACTCCGGCGGCCAGCGTTGACGATGGGGCCAGGGGGCTCCGAGTCCTGGACACCGCCCCGCGACGGGTACGGTGGTCTCCCAAGTTCAAGTCGGAGATTCCACCGCGCTACGACGGCGCGGCGGACCCGTCAGCTTTCCTGCTGGCGTACGAAGAGGCCATCCTCGAAGCCGGGGGCGATGACAAGGTCATGGCCAACTGGTTTCCCATGGCCCTCGCCGGCGAGCCGCGCACCTGGCTGCTCAACCTTCCCGGATCCACGGTGGCGTCTTGGGAGGAGCTCCGCAACCTCTTCACTGCACGCTACGCGGCACCGGCGCACCACGCGGTCGCGGCTCTCAGGCGCCGTCTTTAGAGCGCCACAGCAAGCCATTCTGTCGCCAGTTCGGCACCGCTTCCACGCGCTCGGGGGCTCCGCCGGGCTGGGCCGCGCCTGAGGCCGAACTCACCTTCAACTCAGAAGACCACCCCGTCACCACCACCGGCTCGGGCATGCTCCCGATGCTCTGCACGCCCACCATCATCAACGTGGCCGTCACCAAGACCCTCATCGACGGTGGCGCTGGCCTCAACTTGCTCTCCATGGGGGCCTTCAGCCTTCTTCACATGCCGCTCGAGTGACTCGGTGTAACACCCCGGATGTAACTTTCCCAATTTGTACTCCAACTCTTGCCGTTTTCGGCGTTAAGTTATATTTATTTCCTCGGGTTCAGGTCTTTGTCTCCGTGTGTTGTTTTCTTTGTCATGCATCTCATATCATGTCATCATGTGCATTGCATTTGCATACGTGTTCGTCTCATGCATTCGAGCATTTTCCCCGTTGTCCGTTTTGCATTCCGGCGCTTCGTTCTCCTTCGTTGTCATTTCTAGATTTCTTTCGTGTGTGGGGATTAAACATTTATGGATTGGACCGAGACTTGCCAAGCGGCCTTGGTTTACTACCGGTAGACCGCCTGTCAAGTTTCGTATCATTTGGACTTCGTTTGACACTCCAACGGTTAACCGAGGGACTAAAAAGGCCGCGTGTGTGTTGCAGCCGAACACCACTCCAATTTGGCCCAAAACCCACCAAACTCTGCTCCATGTCCTAGAGCGTTCGATCGCGATCGCGTGGCCGAAAACCGCACCTCATTTGGACTCTCCTAGCTCCCTCTATGCCTATATAAAGGCCTCTCCCCGAAATCCCGGATCCCCTCCTCCTCAAACCCTAGATCCAACCCACCGCGCTGCGCCGGACAAAACCAGCGCCGACGGACACGTCCACCGTGCCCGTCCACCGCCACGTGGCGTGCTGCCATTCGCCGCCTCCGCCGCCCCACTTCGCCATCGCCGTCGGCCCGGGAGGCCCAGGAGGGGCCCCCGAGGCCCAGTCGCCCGGCCGTCGCCGCCCGGGGCGTCGCCTCCGCCCCG